>NW_017535619.1:444990-446347 GCF_001853355.1 Bactrocera latifrons | reverse complement strand
TTTTTTCGTAGAATTTTCGAGTATTACCCCTGTCGGCCAGCTTATCAAGCTCTTCGTACTCACGCATTTCGGCCTCTTTCTTCTTCTGTCTGCAAATGCGTCTCGCTTCCTTCTTCAACTCTCGGTATCTATCCCATCCCGGAGAGCTTAATAAGCTCTCCCTAATAAAAAAAAACATTGAAACTGTATTCTGCAAGGATTAAGAGGGATATAACAGTAGACGTTTCAAAAAATCGTTTTCTTTTTTGTCTTAATCGGAAACATAAGAATATTATTGACATTCAAAAGCCGATCTTAAAAATTGTAGAAGATATAATAAGTCACTTGTAAGTGGTTGGCGCCCAGCCTGCCGATCTTTCACCGCAAAGTTTAAACGGCATTTTCTCGAAACCATAGTTTCAAAATTGTCGTACGGGATCACGGGAAAGAAGTAAAGCAATTTTTATCATTCAGCTTTAAGTCTAAAGAGCATATAAAACTACTTGAAACTAAGAACATGATTAAAAAATATTTTTCGACAATTTTAAGCGCGAAAATAAACAAAAAATTTGCAGAAATGGCGAGAAGTTGTTTAAGACCTCATTTCATGGCTAATGTTCCTGAATGTTCCTTATAGTCTATTTTAAGTAAGAAATTCTGTCGAGTGAAATAGTGTTTCTTTTCAGGATCTTTTACGCCAATTTCGATATCAAGTCGGGAACAAACAATACTCGATAAAATTTTGTATACTTAAATATAATCCTAAATTTATCTGGTATTCGTTTCATGTGTACCCCTTTTAAGGGGTTTAAGTTTCAAGTTTCGTTTAACCTCCTAAACAGACATAGAAGATATTACCGAAATCTAAGAAAGCAGTTTCAAAATAGATGGCGTTAAAGACATGAGGATTTCTTCAGAGCACATAAATACCTTTCTCTCTCTCAGTTCACATAAATGAAAGCTCCTTAGTAAGTGAAAGCCTACGCATTGAAATGTAAGTTATACAGAGCTTAAGTATTGTAATATTCGAAAGAATCGTTTAAAAATCCAAAAAAGAAATATATAGAAAATTTTAAAAAAAGTTTATTTCTATCAATATTTTGTTTGTAAGTACTGCTCAACTCGAGTTAGAAGTAAAATGTATTGGTATGTTTTCAGTTTTTTCGATGTCCAATTAAGAAGTTTCTTGAGCTCATTATATGTATATTGCCATAGTTCATCTTATTTTGCAAGAATTTGACTTTTTTGCGAAAGCACGGATTGAGTTGTTAAGCAAAATTTCTAAGTTCGGGTGTCACCGAACATTTTATACTCTCGCATGATAAAGTGATAATCGAGATTTCAGACGTGGTTGTGAACCGATTTCATCCATATTTGG
>NW_017535619.1:421088-444740 GCF_001853355.1 Bactrocera latifrons | reverse complement strand
GTAGTTTTCGAGATATGTATATAAAGTTAGTAGGGGCGGGGCCACGCCCACTTTTCCAAAAAAATTACGTCGAAATATGCCCCTCCCTAATGCGATCCTTTGTGCCAAATTTCATCTTTATTTATGGCTTAGTTATGACACTTTATAGGTTTTCGGTTTCCGCCGTTTTGTGGGTTTTGCAGCCTAAAAGGCTAAATCACTTCACTACATCGACCTTGAAATCATATTATAGTTCAACGTATACAAACTAATCCACGTAAACATATACATACATATGTACATATATATTTATGTAGGCAAGGTAAAAGGAGCACTTAAAAGTCTTCAATATCATTGTGCACTGTCGTATAAAGAGCATTTAATCCCCCAGCTGATTTAGTTTTTTTGTTGCATATACCATTTTAAACGTCTTTTTTAAGTACAAATTAAATTTGCTTTGATTTTTATATGTTTTGCTGAATAAAGATAAAGATATAAAAAATTAGCATTCAGTTAATTTAATAAGCGCACACATTAATGCATTAATTCAAATAACCATATAAGTAGTAGGAAAAATAATAGGTGACTTATATTTGCCACTTCAGTAGCACAATAGACCTATGGTCGCAGTGCATTCCTCAGTTATGTATCTATTTCTCTATCTATGTATATTTGCCACTTACGTTTTTTAATGCTTATTATTGTAACAAAAGTTAAGTTTAAACAAAATTTATACATGTATATACTATATACGCACTTTACCGTTAGGTTTTCTATAAACAAAGCTCGGAAAAAGTCACTCAACAACTGAATGGAATGGAAAGCGTACTTTTCCAATTAGGTTGGCAGGCTTGGTAAAGCATAGGAAAAGAAAAAGTAAGTAAGTGTTTAGTGAATGTACAAAGAAAGATACAAAACAAAAATAAGTAAATAATTAAATAATTGCGGAGGACACACTTAAGTGTTTGCCGGTTGCACATTTGCTTGCGCTGCAATAAATAAAAACCTTCTGTGCAAACCGACAAATTTATATACATACATATACATGTACACATGTATATATTTACTAGAAGTATAATCTGTGGAATACAATGCTCGCGACAGACTGCAAACGACATCTGTCAAATATTAAAATACACACGTTCTTATGGACGGACCTATTTTGACAGCTGCACGACTGCAGGCCGACAGTTGTCGTTCTCGCTAACTTCAATTTGATCCTATATTTGCCAACGACAGTAGGGTTGACAGTAGAATGGAAGATAGAGAGATGAGGTAGAGTGGTGATGCCACTAAATGGACAACTGCGTTGTTTTGTGTACATGCCAGCCATTATTGCTGCCCTCTCACAAACGTTCATGTAGTAGGATTCAGAACGCCATTTTCAGTTCACTGTAGTGCTGCTGCAGTCTGTCGCGAGCATCGTGTTCCTCACATAATGCATTTGAATTGTATGAAAAGTGGCACCAAGAACTCGGCTCTAAGAAGCAATAGGCAGTTGATAAACTAATTTTTGAAAAGAAGAAACACATAAATAACAAGAAAATCGATGTTTTTTGTATAACTTACTTGTGTTTGCTGAAACAGCTGCTGATTTCACAAGACCGCTGAACCAGCTAATACAAAAGTAAATACAAATTTTTAAAATTTATATGTATGTAAGGGATGGTTTTTATAGAGCAGCTAATTTTACTTGTTTGTTGATAGTCAAGCTATTATTTTTATTGTATTTTATTAAGAGAAAACACAAAAATATGGATACAATTGAATTGTAATCACTCTACCTGTGTCGCGAATGCTTTAATTAAATAGTATTAAATAGTGCGTATAGCATTTATTTTTTCAGTAACAACGACCTAAGTTACGTTTGAACAAAATGATCACTTTTCAAAGCTGCTACAATTCTATTAAATTTAATAGAAGGCAGAAAAAGAAAACCACAATTCCCCACATTATGGTATGGTGGATTAATGTAATTTTGACATGTATTGAATAAAGTATTTTATTAAGAAAATGTTTTATATAAACATCTGTATAATTTGAATAAAATTATCTTAAATTTGTGTGCACATAATCAAATACTCGCAATTTGTTTACCCGTTAATTTATTCCCCATTGAAATCATTGGCCAATAGATGGCGCTAAAACAGTTACACAATTGTTGCTGGCAAATTAAAAATTAATTAAAATTAAACTACTGCAGAACAAATTTCATTAAATTCCAAAACATTTTTAACACTTAATGATGGACCCGAAGTAAAATATATATATATTAATATTAAAATTTTAGAAGTGCTAACTTAATGTAATAAAATCGTGCATAATTTTGTATCAGAGAAAATTATAACATTAATTCCAAAACTTTAGAACTTAACTTGCAGTAATGCTTTCCAATATTAATATTTTCAAAAAAGTTAATGCTTTTTGTTTTTCCATAAACGATGGAATAAAAATATAGGTAATACTTTTACAATACGGCATCATTAAAATCCATTAAAAAAATAATAATTATGAAGTATATAAATAGTTGTCGCATTCACTCTACTGTTTTAGTGTTTGCATTATTTTTTAGATATTTTATGTATTTCTTTCATTTGGTTTTTATGAGGAATGTGTGATATTGCACGATTTCATTCTGATTGGAAATAGTATGGCAGCAGCCGTTGGTTGGTTTTGTGAAAGGTAAAGGATAAAAATGCAAACAAAGGATGAAGAAATGAGGAAGTGATAAAAAATAAATAAATGAAATTTCGGAAATTTCTACTAATTTATTTTAAACATCATTGTTGTAAAAAAGAAAAAAAAAACAGTTGTAAACGTATACAAAATTGTATATAAAAAAAATCGGACAATTGTACAGTGGGTCAATATTGTGTAAGAGTTACTTGTAAAACTTGAATTGCTGATGATTCCATAGAACAAATTGTGGATCGCGTGATCTACATATATTTCGCTGCTAGAGTTATTACACATGGTAGGTAAGATCAACTAGATATAATTGCTACAACTGCATTCCCTCTAATTAAATATTCAATTGATACCATTTTCTTTTTCTCTATTCGTATGTTAACAGTGTGACGTCTATATTTAACTTCTCTATGCTAGAAAAAAAGTAAAATTAAAAAAATTAATTTTAGTTCAGGGCTGATTAAAACGTGCGTAGCATACACCCACTTATTTGCCGGCCGACTAATACTACATAGCATTGCACTTTTACTTTTAATTTGAAAATAGCAATTTTTTTGTTGGTCGAAGAGGCAGCTGCTGAAACATTGCATTTGAGAATATTCACCAAGTGTAACGACACCCAAGAAATTAGTAAAGAAAAAATCAACGCGTAGTAGTAAAAAGTATATGTGTCCACTGAGGCCTACTGATAAGCAATTATTTTAATAAAATTTATTCGTTGATATAAATTAATCTGATTGTATTCCTGGGATAGCCGGAGTAAACATTTTATAGCTGCCATTAACAAAAGTGAAATAAATTTTATCTCTCGGGTTTGACTGCAAATGTTGAATCATGGTTACTGCGTCGCAATGTACAACTGAGACAGTATTTGATTACAGTTGGAAGCAAGTCGTACAAGCCTACTGGAATCGCTATCCCAATCCCTCAAGGTTAGTAAAATAAGCTGATATATAGATATAGATATAAATATACTATATATAAAACTGAAATTACAGTACACATGTTCTTACGGAAGACACAATAGAGCGTGAGGTACGTGATGGTAAATTATATTCTCGCCGTTTACTATCCAAAACAAATCCAGTGCCAAAATGGGGTAAACGTTTTTATAATAATGCACCAGTGAGAATTGTTGAGGATTCGATTTTAGATCCGAAAAATAAAACCCTAGTTACCTTCACGCGAAATATTGGATTCAAAAAGATAATGGTGAGTGCAAAAGGTAATATATTTATAAATATCAGTCTTATTATTATCGCTTAACTACCAGCAGCAATGCGCGAACAAAGCCCCAACACAGTATTTTTCTTAGTACGTTTTTTCTTTTTTTGTTATTTGTTTACTTCTTTATGAACCGGTTCTTAAGGCTTTTCAAATAGACGGCATAGGTTTGTTATTTTTTATAATTGTTTCTTTTTAAGCATTATATTCGCTTTCTTTTAACATTGAAATTGATTTAAATTTTTTGTATGCCTATTTCATGTTCTGTAGAATTGTTTTGTTTGAATATTCACATAAACGAGAAAAGAGAAGTACTTCTAGTTAAATTATTAATTTGATCTTTCACGGCTATAAAAAAATAAAAATATTTGAGATGAGTAGTACTCCAATAATAGTAACAACTCTTGAAGATCAATTTATTTTTTTACAGAAACATTAGAATGAAAAAGCTTATGTAGCACAATGTGCTATTGTATTTTATATGAAAACTAATTGATGCGTACATTTCTCAATGAACCAAATCTATAATTCCTGCATTCAAAACATTTTCTTTTTTTCGCCACTTGTTCACACCACTGCCCTAATTGCATTATGATGCAATAATATATAAAGCTTTTCTATTTGCAGAAAGTGGATGAAATAGTCGAATATAGCGAGCAGAAAGATGGGCGAACTTTGGCTGTAAGGCGTGCCTCCGTTACTTCACAAGTATTTGGGTTTTCACGTGCTATACGCGCATTTGGCATTGAACGTTTCAAGTCTAATTGCAATAAAGCGGCGTTGGGGTTCAATTATGTATTGCGAAATATGTTTCCTAATAATGCTGCTTCAGTGAGTGCTACTAATGGTGCAACGAGTGGCAATGCCAGCGAATTAGTGTCAAGCCATATACAGCAAACAACTTTGAATAAAAATGAAACCATTAAAAGGGCTGGCAAAGCCGGCTATGCGTATTTGAAAAACCAAGCCATTAAATTGGCACAAATATTTTCCATTAAAAATTGATAAATATTATAATGAGAAATAGAGAACAATTGTGGTAATGATCAATTAATCAGCTAAATCTCTATAAGTTTTTCAATTTAAGCGCAATAGTTGTAAACGATATACGTATTTAAGCGAGAATATTACGCCAGAAAAGCTTTGAGTGTAAATGGCGACTGCCTACGAAAATCTAATCTAAATAATTTTGCAAACTTTCTGTTGTCTGCCATAAACCAATGCAAAAGAAAAGTTTGAATGTAGCTGAAATGCATACAGAAGTACACACTCTGTTGAATGAAGAATATTTTCTCGACACTGAATATAGTTTTATAAATTTATTGATATCCATAATTGCTCTTCATTCCAAGGCAAAATTGTTAGCCATACTCACGGGAATCTAAATACTATACAGAATATAAAAAGATAAAGGTGTATTTGTGGTATGAATTTAGTTTATTACATTTAAGAAGTCTTCCTTTTGTCACATTTTCGTTTCTGTACCCATAAAAGCTCTGCGCTATTAGTAAAAAATTTTACAGTAACATCAAACTATTAAAATTTTGTTTTTTATTTATATGGTCCCAAGCATGTATAAACAAAATATAAAAATTATTAAAAATAAAAGTGATTATTATATTTTATAAGTAAATATTCATAGTTAATAATAACTAATTGCGGTAGCATTAATTAATGCCACTAAATTAATGAATAAAACTTGTATTACTTTGATTTGGTATATACATATGTATAAAAGGAGTGCATTTTTATTTTTTGAACAGATGCGAAAAATTGAAAGTTGTTGTGGCTGCATAGATAAAAATAATATAGAAAAACATTAAGAAATGGATAAACCATAGTATAAATGTGACTGTCGTCAGTCATTACTTTCATATTATCAAATAAAACTTTATCGTCAGAATGCAATCCGATCTCCGAAAAGTTGTCTCTTTGGATATGCTCTTATAGTTATATATTGACATAAAGGGTAATATTATGATTCTTTCTGCGCCGCGATTTGGTGGTACGGATGAATAGAGGAGGTCCTCAGGATTAAAAAATGTATGCACATATACCGTCCTCAGACTCGTAGTTTTCGAGATATTTCACTTCAAAGTTCAAAAATTTGTAAAAGCAATGCTCGTTATTTCGCTATGTTTAACCCTCTTTTTACACATTTTTTAATTAATATATATTTAATTAAACTGTACACATTCGTATGTATCAAAAATTTACATTAATTGTATATTTTTTAAGAAAATAAATACACTTTAAAAACTATTTTGCACATTCAAAGTTTCAAGAGATTTGTGTGTTTACATTTATGACAAATAGTAGTGTTGCCATACTTTGTGTCCTGAAAATATAATCAAAAATCTGTTTCATATTTAGAGATATAAATGAAAAAAGTTATTATTGAATGCAAAATTTTTCAGTATTTCTCGACACAAAAGAACTATAATCCCCTCGGTGTTGGACCGATTAGGGTAATTTTTTTAAGCACGACCGAAGGCCGCCAGTGCATAAAGTAATTCGACATAAGGGAATATTATTTTTTATTTTTTTTTATCAAATAACATAAGATACAAAAACATTTGTGTATTTCTATATATGTTAAACAGAAAATTGTTTAATAGTTTTTTCAAAACGCAATATGTGGCATTACTGGTATTTGTTATGACATGTAAAGAAAAACAAAACAAAACAAAATAAGAGTGAATTGCATATAAAATTGTGGAACTTTAAAGTGAAATATCTCGAAAGATCGAATGTGTATACATTTTTTAATTCTGAGGACCTCCTCTATCCGTCCGTACCATCAAATCGCGGATTTATATCCAACGCAAAAATTTCAGTTAATCTCAAATGATAAAAATACCAGTACTTATTACAAATTAACTTAAAATCAATTTAACATCAGCTTTTTCAATAAATTCAAATCGAATATTAACGATAACATTTTAGGATGGCACTCACATAACACATACTACAAACTCATTCATGAAATATGTTCACAATAGAGTAACTTGCAATAGCTTAATGCTACTAGCAATTACAAATAATTTGTATGAAGATTTTTTATATTCTTAATTGCTTATTTCAATACATAATCAATTGGCAAATTTAGATAATGTTGCTGAATCCAAGTTGATAGCTGTTTACTTAAATGATAATCTTATAATCACGCCTATTTTAAATGATGAAAAATTAATACAACGGAAATGTCAAAAAGAAAATAATTATTCTAATAAGTGTCAGTTATAGGTTAAAAATTATGAAATAGAAATACATTTTTATTTCTATCAATTGAAACTATTCGAACTTTTACCAAATTCTGAAATGTTGAAGCTGAACCTTAACAGTAAATTTTCTATGTTTTAACAAAATACTTCAAATACATCAAGCTGTTCTTAAAATTGCATTTTACATACTGTAAAATTATGACATAGCTGTCAACAATTAATTAAGTCATAAAAAATGCATTTTATTGAGTGCGGAAACCGATAAATAGTTTTTGTGAAATTTAAAGATTAATTTTACAGACACAAATAGATAAAAATAACTGTATTAATGTTATAAACTGGCTGTACAATTATATTATTAATATAGTAGTATTAAAACTAAAGACTATAATATATTTATTTTCGATATATATTTATTCTCTCACACCGTGTTGGATAGACCTTAATGATATCCTTCAAATAACGATTATTTACAGTTTCTAGAGAAAAACACGTACTCGTATATCGCTGTGTATTTTAAAATGTTTAAAATCGAATCAGATTAAAATTGTATATTTTCATTATATTCTTGAAAATCTGTCGGAAAATCGGAGAACCAACTCATCAGTGAAAGCCCTATTAACTGTACACATTCGTAGGCCCGGCCTTATTGATGTTTATTAAGGACAATCTTTTTATAGGACTGAAAGGCAGGTCCTGTCAATTTCCACTTAAAGTGATCATACACGGCACACATGTGCGCTCCATCGGTATATGTGCGACTGATTGTGAATGTTTGATTTTTTACGATCGGTGTGCACACATGTATGTATGTCGTGTATGGCGCCGTGTGCACAAAAAATCTCATTTTTCTCTTGTCGCCGAATAGGAAATATCGCGGACCAACAATTTTCCGCTTGGTTGTCGCACATATTCATTGTTTGAAGAACGAACGCAAAATGGATTTGTACGTCGTGTATGGCAAAACGATTTCATACAAACGAACGCATATGTGTGCCGTGTATTGATCCTTTTATGTGAAATTTCACTGTAACTGCTTCCCAAATACCCTGTTAAAAAGGCTTCGTCTGTATTATTAGTTTGTTATTATGTTAATATAGATGATGTTTCAGATAAATGAAATCAATCCAGACCATCGTCTATTATTTAATTTGCTGCAAGTTCACAATAGGCACTCAGTGTAAATTTATTTAACAGACTCAAAGTTTTTTTGGACTAATGAGACATACCTATCTAGATGTTAACCAAATCACTGTGAATTAATTTTTCATTGACTATTTTGAGGAGTCAAAGTGTCAGTCCAATATTTATTTTTCCGATTGGATTTTTGAGAACTCAGAAATTTGGCACGATTTGTAGATTTAACGTAAATATTTTGGAAGAAAGAGCCCCAACAGTACACTATGCCAGGAGAAGAAGCAAAGGAGAGTAAGGCACAAAAGTTGGCTGCCGCAAGGAAAAAGGTAAAAACATAAATGACACGTCACACCGACAAGTCCCTCAGTGTTATTTCGCTGTTTATACTTATAAGTGTGTATTTGTGCTGTGTTGTGGGGAACTTGGGTGTTGTTTTTATTGATCTGTGTAACAAAAAAAGAAAACGTATTTGCAGTTGAGGGAATATCAGAAACGTGGCACTGCGGAAAATACAAATTCAGCACCTACAGAATCGCATAGCAATAGCATCGCTGGTGGCAGTAGTATTTCGAGTAACATATCTGAAGCATCCGATTATGATGTATCTAACAATGAACATGAGCCAACAAGCACTAATATGCAAACGTCAGCCAACATTAACATTGCGACGGATATTTCAGCATCTACAGAGATAGCAGTAAATACATCAGAAGTTATTTCTACTCCTGATTTTTCTTTGTCTGCGCCAGCCCCTCCCACTGCCGCTAGTTACTTCCAAACAACAACGCAGGACTTTCCAGCATTAACGCAGGATAGTTTTGCAGCGCCAACAGTTGCATTGCCTGCGATAAGAGAATATAAAACAGATCAAATGCAACTTCAAAATATTAATGCAATTCAAGTGCTTATAACTGAAAAGGCTGCGTTAACAACCGATTTGAATAAATGTCGCTCTTTATGTAGAGGGCGGGAATTGGAAAACGAAGAACTACGTACACAGTTAGAATCGACGACACAACGTCAAGAAGAACTACTACAACACTATCAAGTTCAGCAACAAAGCTTAGAGCAATTGCGTAACAAAAATGCTGAGCTGCAACATAAATTGGCCCAGGCGACTGCAAAGCAAGAAGATCAAGCTGGCCATCTAGATGAGTTAAAACGACTGCTAGATGTAATGCAGCAACGGGCCACAGATGTAGAACACCAGTTCAAAGAAAAAGCTAATGAGCTGGAAATGGCACAACTGCGCATACGCCAACTGTCGGATGAGGCAAATGTGAATCAGCCCGATAATCGTGTAGAAACACTTACGCAAACACAATTCATGTACGAACAGCAGATCAGAGACTTACAGGTGAGTTAGAGCGTTTGTAAAAAAGTATGAGTATTCTAAAAATATAAACATTACTACAGGCTATGGTGCAGCAGCTGACATACGATAAGGAGCAAGCAAGCAGTCAATATCAGAGTTATGTAAAACATTTAAATTCGGAATTAAGCAATTTGAGCGAAAAGAATTCTGAATTGTTGGATGAATACACAAAGCAGCAAGAACGTGAACGTCAACTAGTGGATCATATAGGTGCTCTTGAAAAGGACATACAAAGGAATATAAGCCGACAAGACCACTTGAGAAAAGGGAAAGAACAGGTATAATTTACGTTGTGTACAAATTTATATACAATGGTACTAACATGCTATAATTAGGAATCCCAAACGCGCAGTGAAGCGCCAGTCCAAGAGGTTGAAAAACTAAAAGAACAAATTGGCGATTACGAAATGGAACGTCATGAATTTCAACTGAAAATTAAATCTCAAGAAGATCGTATAGAAATCCTCAGCAGCGAACTACAAGAGAAGCAAACCAGATTGGATCAATTGGAGGAACATGTGAGAAATTATGCTTCCGAACAGCCCGACCAAATCAAGTTATTAGCCACAATGGAATCTGACAAAATTGCAGCTTCCCGCGCGCTTGCTCAAAACATCGAACTAAAAAAACAACTAGATGAGTTGGAGTTGCGCTTCGTACAGTTGACAAATGATAAAGCGGATTTAATGAATAAATTGGATGCTGAAGAGCATGCCAATCGTGAAATGCGCGCAAACTACAATGAAATGGAAGAACGTCTTCACAATATTGATGCGCGTTTCAAATATAAGGACGAAGAAATGATACGACTCTCACATGAGAATATGGAACTAACTAACAAAGCGGCAGCGTTGCAATGGAGACTGCAACGACAGGTAAAATAAGAAAAATTTCAGTGTTTCTGTACTAATTTATGCTATTTTCAGGGAAAGAAGTTGGACGGACATAATCATTCGCACGAGCCCAACGATGAATTGCACGAACCTCGATACAACGGCTGTAATGACGAACATGAACATATCCATGAAGATGATTATAACGAACATGATCACCACGAAAACGAGCCTGATTATCACGAACACGAGCATAATTATCACGAACATAAGCATCATCATGAACAAGAGCATGATCATCACGAACACAATCATGATCATGACGAGCATAGTAGCGACCACGAACTCAATCTCAATAATGAGAATAAACATTCACAGCACCATCACCAACATGTTAAGCAATTATCCACAAGCAGCAGCAACACTAGCACACCATACCTACCGACCGAGGAAGCTGTCGAGCGTTTAGAGCAACGCTTCACACGCCTCATGTCACAGGTGGCCGATTTAACTGATGAAAAACAACGCTTGGAACATTTAGTACTACAACTGCAAAGCGAAACTGAGACTATTGGCGAATATATAACGCTGTATCAAACACAAAGACGCATGCTAAAACAACGCGAGTACGAAAAAGCTGCACAAATGCAGCTCCTGCAACGTGAACGTGAGCAATTGCGCGACCGAATAGGCATACTTAATAATCTAGTGAATAGTCTACACGCAGATATGCCGCAGAGCATACCGATCCTACAAAAAAAACACCACTCAAGTGTCATAGCAAATGACGGTAATATTGATACCAACACGACTTTGATTGTAGAAGCTAGTGAAGCGCTTGAAGAGCAACACAATCAACCAGATTCACAATTGCCTGCGAATGAGTCACGCCAAATATTAACAAAAATTCAAAATATAATATCTGAAATAAATGAAAACACACAGCACATTCCTGATGTGGCAACGGCGCAAACAGTCGACCATATAAATTGTTGTCTTGGCAAAATCGAAGTTGTTTAGAGCCTACAAAATGTCTATGTGCATAGATGGAATGTGTAAGTCTGTGGTTATGTTCGTCATTGTAGTCATGCCCAGCGCAATGGGGTTTCAAATGTGTTTGTTTGTATGTAAGCTACCTATATTGTTATGTGTGTTTGTCAACTTATTGGACTTTTGTGTAACGCCAATTTAAGTAGTCGATATTTTCGATAATTATGGTATTACGATTCTTGGCGACACTTTATTGACCTTATTTACAGTGTTTCAAAAAATATAAAACAATAATATTGAAATAAAATTTGTAATTTTGGTGCGGTAATGAAGCTGTCATGCGTTGTGTTTATGTACAACCGTTCTTACGAGTATATAAAAATATTATGGGTCAAAACAGGCGCGGATACACACCCCTAAAAGAAGCTATAAAATATTTTTAGTTGTTGCTATCGCTATTTTGTAATATCTAAATATTATGAGTATTTAATGCTGGGCATTTTCTTCTAGTTATTTACAGACAACCGTTCAAAACAAAATGAAATTTTTATTCAACAATTTTCAAGCTTAATTAAAATCGTCACACCGCAAAAATAAATAAAACGTATTCCCAATATTTGATAAATTAAATACTATATTGTAAGCTATTCATCTCTTGCATTACATTTGATTATAAGAAACGGCTTATGTATTTGTTTTTTTTTTTTCAAGAAAAGTATTTATATTACATGTAAGGAAAATTACGATCTTGACCGGTGAAATTCTCTAACAAGATTTGTGCTTCTATGCCTGCAGCTGGTACTTTCAGTACTTGGGTCATTGGTACAACTTGAACATAAATTTTCATAACTGCTATTATATACTAATTCTGGCACATTAATATTAGCTTCAATGTCACGCGCTGATGCCATAAAATTGTGTGCTACCAGCGAGAGCACACAATCACGATATGCACGTTCACTATCAACACGTATACGATGCTCTTCCAATAACTCGGCATGTATCAAACCCAATTCGTTTTTATATGCAGCAATGGTTTGTTTTAATACTCTGTTATCATCGACTAACTTCTTATTGAGTTGCTTGTAGTCGCCCATTGTTTTAGATCCAACAAACAAATTTATTAAAAAAATGCTTCAAATCGCTAAGAATCCAAATTCACTTATTTTATGTTAAACCACAGCCCTGAAATTGCATAGAAATTAAACTGCTTAGTTCATAGAAATAAAAATATGGAATTCAAACGTTATACTTACAAATCTTGCCGAGAATTACAATAGCAGCTATTGTTCCTATTCCCAAATCAAACAAAAAATTTTTGAAACAAGTACAAACCAAAGTATAAACAGACACAGGATTTCATAAACGGAAGTGATGGAATAAAAATAAATGTTAAAAGCTTAATTTCAAATAACTTCTTACTTCAATATTAAATTTCCTAAATTGTGGATTATGAAATTTACATATTAGAACAAATTAAAACTTTTTCTACGTATTCGTATAATATAATGTATAAAACTTATAACAAAGTAATGGCAGTATAACTGGCAATAAATTCGATAATACACAATACTACTCTCATTTGTGCCGATAATAGGAATAAGCAACAACAATTTCATACAATGGTACCTCTACAACGGTTCCTTTTCTTAGCTCCGTTATTCATAAATTCAGTGTATTCTTTATTTAGCAACTAGTGCTTTTAAACCACGATCAATACTAGCAAACGACTTATTTCGTCACTTGTTTGTTTTATAACGTGAAACTAATTGAGAAATTTTTAGAAACTCAACGTTTTTATTATTTATCTGTAGAGTACATAAACTTAATTGAAACATCCAACGCTTAAAAATAAATGTATGTTATATAGCAATGATAAATAGCTAAGAAAAAATCAGTTTATTTAGTTTTAAGCTTGATGGAGCTCTGTACTCATACAGAAATGCTCAATTATTAGAATAAAAAATGTAAATTCAAGCTTTATTATTACAAATTCTCCCCAGAATTTTAATTGCAGCTAACACAAACTACTTGAAAAATAAATACGAAGCAGTATCATGAGTGTAACTAATGACTATGACAATATTATTAAAAGAATCTTGCCTAACTTTTTAATAACTAAATAATATTTAACGCTTCTTCGTAGATCCTTTCCTTTTGCCACTGTCGCTGCGTAATTTTACTCTTAAACTAGGTTCCGCTAAAGTTGTTGGCGCACATCTGCGTGATGGTCGCATGCATAGGCTTGTTGTCTGTGCTGACACACTACATGAGCCATCGCAATTGGTTTCATCTGTCGTTGCCTCTGCCATTGTTGCTTTCATGCCATGACATGGCGTACTGCAGGATGCTTCCAAGAAATTACCCATAGAAAATTGGGTTATACCCAAACTTAACTCTATTAGCATAAACATTGTTATTATACTTGTATAATCCCCAAAAATAATAAAATATACGTACCATCATTTCTTATGTTTTCGACTGATATCTCATATTCTGGCATAATTGTGTTCTCTAAAATGTTGCAAAATAATGTTACAATTACTTGTTCAAACAAAAATATTTCACGCATTAGACTCACCTTCAGTGTTAAAGTGTACCACAACCGGTTGTGGCTCATGCATACGTTTAACTTTCACTACAACTTGACGTTTAAAATTTTCTTTATTCATTTCTTTCCACTTATCATTATTATCTGTTATTTCGCTGTCCGAAACATGTAACGATTGGTTCATTGCCTGAATCAAATCATCCTCTACTTCCATGCCATCTAAAATAATAATTTTTTTTTTATAAAAATCGTATGCATTTGCGACAATTTCAATACATACCAACTTCCACATTACGTGGAACTTCTATAGAATTTTCATTGTCGCTGCGTCGATTACGCTCTTTTCCACGTTTTGTGACATAATATCCTTTGTTTTCGACTTGCTCCATGTGAATATTGGATATATCTCTGATTGGTTGCCTATTCCGTTTATCAACTTCTGTACCCTTTTTACCGTCATTTTCGTCACATTCTTCTTCACTGGCTTCCTTTATACAATGCAAATCTGCATTTTCGTAGCTCTCTTCGCGTTCTACATCAATTACATTCTCTTCAGTTATTGAGTTTTCCAAATCCATATCACTACCAGATTCAGATTCTTCTAATTTACTGGTTTCAGTTTGCTCAATAATAGCATGACTTTCGTATGGTCGTCGTGTTGGCGAGAACTGTATACTATTTTGGCGGGTCACTGYACTAGAACGACGAAATTCTCTGACAAGATGTGTGCTTCTTCGTCTGGAACTGGCGCTATCACTTTTGGCACTAGCACCATTGGTGTAATTTGAGTTTTGTCCACAATTGTTACAACCCAGTAATTCTTGTACATTTACGTTGGCATCGATATCACGCATTAACGCCATAAAATTATGTGCTACCAATGAGAGTACGCGATCACGATATTCGCGCTCGCCCTCAACGCGTATGCGATGCTGTTCCATTAACTCCGCACGCGTTAAAACCAATTCATTTTGATATGTTGCAATAGTTTGTTTTAATTCTCTATTAGCATCGACTAACTCCTTATTGAGTAGCTTGTAGTCACCCATTGTAATAAATCCAACAAGCAAATTTATTAAGTAAGTTTTCCAAACAACTAAGAATCCAAGTTCACTGATTTTATATATAACCAACGAGCTCTGAAGCTACATAGAAAATACACAGCTTCGTTTTTAGAATTAAAAATATGTAACTCAAGCTTTATACATACAAATTATGCCTAAAATTCCAATTGCAACTAGTTTTCCCCTCTTAAATTTCAAATAAATATTTGAAACAAGACAAAAACAAAATGAAGACAGACACAGAGTTGTATAGACCAGAGTGCTTGAATTGAAATAAAAGTTAAAACAATTCAAGCATTATTTAAAAAACTTTTTTATTGCTTCATCGTTAAATATGCTTTATGAAATTTTATTATTATTACAAATTAAAAGTTTTTCTCATAACTATTCGTATAATATATAAAACATATAACTAATTAATGGCAGTATAACAGGCAATAATTCGGACAATATTACACTAGTTTGTGCCGACAATAAGCATAAGAAACAACACTTTCGTACCATAATATCACATTTCGATACCCCGTTATGTATAAATTCAGTGTACTTTTTAAGCAACTATTTCCTTTAAGTCACGATTAACAGAGCAGTCGGGTTACTGAGGTTATCGCCGCTTATTGTTTTTGTAATGTACTTTTGCAAAGTATATATAAGTAAGCATATGTTCGAAATATGTAATGACCCATATGAGAGCAGCCCAAAGATACATGGATTTAACCATTAATAATCAATGTTATTGATAATTTGTGTCTACAATTGAATAAAGTTATCTAAGATCATTTTAAAAAACTCAAAGAAAATTTGCCGATACAATCATTGAGATACCACTCCAGCTTTCAATAAATAAACATTTAATAATAACTAAACGGCATCTACATATAGTTCTTCTTCTACATTTAGTTTGCATTATCTCCAATTTGACAGCATATTTTGACACAATTCATTGTGAATGGTTATTCTTGCAAATTTTCGTTTCATGTCTGTCCATTATTTCCACAACGGGAAGTTTGTTATCCGTAAAACAAATTAAGTTTTTTTTTTAGAAGAGTATTGGAGGAATCTATCATATAAATCATACTGTCGATAAAAAACTGATGATAACAAAAACCAGTGTAAGCCAAAAATAAAATTGTTTAGCAATAATAGCAACACAGCTGTGTGATAAAAAGAGTGGAATGGAAATTGTGCAAAAAAGAAAAAAGTTGAGTCGTCAGTAAGGAAAAAAAGAAATAACCGACATAATAAAAATGGGCGAACGCGTTTAGTATTTCAATAATTAACATATTTTGCATCATAGCTATATGCATATTTAGAAGTCCTATGTACCAATTGTTTTATGTGGAATTGTGAAAGTAGTAAGATAAAACGAAGTTCTTAAAAACTAAGCAATGATGACGTTTTGTCTCTACGAATAAACAAGGCATAGTCAAGTCATATGCGGATTTTTTTGTGTGCTAGTTGCTCTGTGTGATTTTTAAAGTGTTTGCTAACAGTTTTTGTAATCGCATTGTAGGTCGTACAAAGTGTAAACTTCGCCTAAAATATTTTTAGTTTTTTTTGAACATAACGCACATATTAAACACGATATACTTACACATAAAACCTTCGCTCAGGTGAGTTTATCTCTAAGCTACCCTGCAAATGCAGTGATTTTCCATTAGTAATTTTTATGTAATTAATGAACAAACGCTTGCAATTAACTTTAGTATTTTTGTTCACACAATTACTTCCTTATGGTTAATCCTATTAGCGATAGCTCATTGACATCTATAGAAGCGTAACCCAGAAAGAGTACATTGTCGCCACGACCCAACACAAGGCATAGCAGGTCAAAATATGCAAAAGTTAGAGGTGGGTATGCAGGAGGTGGGTTGTTTACATACAATTACGAATACACAACATGCTTTACAAAAAAATACACAAATGCAGCGTATGCCGCTCTTATTCAGCATGCTTACATATTATTGCCTGTAAATCCGTTTGTGGGTAGTATAATACATATTATATATTGGGGATGTTTGGTCTATCCTTTTCAGCCTAGCGAAATACCTTAACTGTGTGCTGATATACTTTATATATATATTCTCGTGGCGACAATAGCATTCTTGTTTAAAAATTCCATGTTGAGTTCTTGCTTTTTCATGCTCTAAGTGCTTACTACACTTGGCTCAACAAAGAAGTGTTAAGAGCTTGTATTTTATTTCTTTCTACTTTTTATAATGTAGTGAGTTCAATGTCGGAGAAAGAAGTTGAAAACAAAGGCAATTACAGCTTGATCGAAATGTACATACATATATGTAGATGCTGTTTTATATAGTGCATTTGATTAGTCATTCGCAAGGTTTCAATAGTTTTTTGAACGCAACACCCGCTTATAAGTTTGTTGATGACGAATAAATTTCAATTATAAAATTTTTGCTATATACATATTTTTGATATAATGCCTGTATACTTTGTGATATCTTATCCGCGCAACGTAAAATTATCTATATATTGCCTTCTTTACTTTTGTTTGTGATAATGTATATGTAGTTAGTTTTAAGTAAGTAGGAACATATAGAAATACATGTTCTTCGTATGCAGAGCGTCCTACCTAAAATTCCTCAACTCATCTCTAGACAATTTCGAATTTTATAATAATTATTTAAATAAAACATGCTAAACAAAAATGTAGTATTATGTATAGTGGTTCTAGTTTGCCAGATCAATATTCATGTATAGAAATGATTTATACATATGTATATTGTATATATGCTTCCACGTCTTTTAATGCATATACTACATAAATGCAAATGCCAGTTTATACTGAAATTTATATGCATTAATATGCCTATTTATGATCACATCAGTTCATCTCATTTGGATTTGAGTTCTGTGTGTTGTGTAAGGCAATTGACATATCCCTTGCTGTGCTCATACTTATTTTACATGTTTAATATGTAAATATAAATAACACAGGAAACTCAACCCCCACATTGAATAAGTTGTGGTTTGAAGCCACCGGGTGGGGGGCTCGATCGTTCGTATGATCGTGCTGTTTTCTGTTTGCTCGCATCTAATGTGCTGAACGGAATGCTCGCGACAGACAGCAACCGACAGCTGTCAAATATTAAAATACACACTTTCTTTTGGACACAGTTATTTTGACAGCTGCACGACTACACGACTGCAGGCCGACAGTTGTCGTTCTCGCTAACTTTTTTTTATATTTGCCAACGACAGTAGCGTTGACAGTGGAATTGAAGGTAGAGAGATGAGGAAGAGTGGTGATGCCACTAATATGTAAAATTATTCAAAGCTCTAACAAACCTGACGTTATTTTAGAAATAAAAGCATAAAATAGCTATATACTATATCATTTGTAATAACAATTGACAATTTAAAACAAATAAATTTACCTTTTTACTTATTTTTTGCATAAAAAATTTCACTTTGAACAAAATATTAAAATTTCATTGAAGTGCAAGGTATTAGTATGACCACAAAGAAATTGTGTACATGCAAAATGGAGAGCTGTGTTGTCTTGTGTACATGCGGGCCATTGTTATGTCGCTGCCTTCTTACGAATGTTCATGTAGTAGGATTCAGTTCACTGTCGTGCTGCTACAGTCAGCGGTTGCAAAATGTATAACATTTTTTTTTACGATTTATTTAAAATGTGGTTAATAATTAATACTACGCATGAAGGTCGTATATTATTTATTAGATAACATAAATTTGCTATTGAAAATGCTACTTTAATTTCTAAGATATGGATAGTATAAAGGCATTTTTCATTTTTCTTATTATTTCAAAAAGAAATAATAGTCTCACATAATTTTGTAGTTTCCATGAAGCTTATCATAACAAACTACTTAACTTCGCTTGTTTTGTTCCTTTACTTATTAATTTACTTTTAAAGTGTAATTTTTTGATACGCCGGACGGTTATTTTATAGGGTATAGGGTGTGCCATGAACTTTATAACTGGCAAAAGGAAAAAGAGATTCTTTAGACTAGATGTTATTTTTTTGCATCTCCATTGCACGCGTCGTTTGCTCCCCAAAAAGTTGCACATACATATGTATGTCAAAATCGCCGTTATCGGATCACTACAGCAACGCCAAAATTATGGTTGGGATCGACGACTATTGCTGACTATTTTATAATGTGTGCATTTTAAACACTGTAAAATGGGTTAGATCAGTTTAAGTGTGAATTGATGTACCGTAGCATTACTTTTCTTCTTCTTAATTGGCATAGACACCGTTTACGCGATTATAGACGAGTTAACAACAGCGCGGCAGTCTTTTCTTCCAATTGGATATTCCAAGCGTAGCCAGGTCCTTCTCCACCTGGTCCTTAGAACGGAGTGGAGGTCTTCCTCTTCCTCTGCTTCCCCCGGCGGTTACAGCGTCGAATACTTGTGGTCGATCGTAACGTTGCGAGGTAGGCAGCCTGTTTTCTGTCCGCTGCGACACGGCACTCCTCGTCCTCGTCGTACCAGTTGTTCTTTTGCACTTTCCAAAAACTAATGGTTTCGGTTGCAGCTTTACATACATATGTATTGAGTTTGAAATGCCTTCCCACAGTTCCCTTATACCGAGTTGTTGACGAGTGCTCTCAGAGAGCAGGAGTGCAAGTCGAGTAGAAAATCGTTCGGCTGTCTGTTGTGATTGCAGCTTCTCGACGTCGACCCTTCCTTGTGTTTGATGGCGTGCATTTTTTGCTGAACAAGGCGGGTGTGCATCTTGGCCGCAACAAGATAGTGGTCCGAATCGATGTTAGGATCTCGGAGGGTCTATCACAACATGATCGATCTGGTTGGTGATTTTTCGATCCGGAAACAGCCAGGTAGCTTGATCTATCTTCTCATGCTAGAATCTAGTACTACAGATAACCATATTTTGGGCCACGGAAACGTCGATCAGCCTCAACCCATTTGGGGATGTTTCCTCGTGGAGGCTGAATTTACCGACCGTAGTGCCAAAGATACCTTCTTTGCCCACCATGGCATTAAATTCTCCAAGCACGATTTTGACAGCGTGGCGGGGAGCTGTCATAAGTGCGCTCCAAGCACTCATAAAAGGCATCTTTGGTCACATCGTCCTTTTGTTCCGTCGGGGCGTGGGCGCAAATCAACGATATGTTGAAGAACTTCACTTTGCTGCAGATTGTGGCTAGACGTTAATTCACCGGAGTGAATGATAGTACTCGGCGATGGAGTCTTTCTCCCACCACAAATCCCACACTAAACTTGCGCTCTTTAAATGGCCACTGTAGTAAATGCCACAAGGACCTACTCGACCCTGTCCTTGTCCTGTCCATCGCATTTCTTGGACGGCAATGATGTCAGCCTTTATTTTCACGAGGACATCAACCACCTGGGCAGCGGCACCTTCCTAATTAAGGGATCGGACATTCCAGGTGCATGCCCTAAATTCGTAGTCCTTATTTCGTTTTCCATGGTCGTTATCAAAAAGGGGGTCTCTCATCCGAGGCTGTTGGTAGTTTTTCATTGGTAGTGTTTTTTTTACGTGGCGGATCCTAAACCCAGCGCACAACCCTGCGGAGGGGATGTTTCGCCAGAGGATATTTGGTCAAAGACCGGAAGTCGTGAGCTGCTTGAGTCATATGTAAAATAATCGTTTCTGGCCACTCCCAAGTGAATGGCGATCAGAGAACTTTCCTCACTTGCATGAACTTCTACACATGACTCCATCCTCCCAGTCCTTCGAGCCGGAGCATTACTCACTATTAATAAATTAGTATGATGTGAAGTCAGGACACAAACAATCACACATATTTGTCGCAGGTTGCCATCTAACTCTAAATTACATAAAAGTGTTAAGTGAAGTGAACACATAATTTGTTAATTTAAATGGCATTTATGAATGAATAAGCCCGCGTGCAATATTTAGTGGTTAACACTTGCCGAAAAAACACCCCTTGGCCGAATAAAATCCGGGTCAAATCCGGTTCGAAGAATCGGTTGTCTTGGGAATCGTAGATAATTATGGGTTGCTAAATGAACCGGGTCGAGAAAAGTTGGAATCTGGGTCAGTCCGTCCGTCCGTGCAAGCTGTAACTTGAGTAAAAATTGAGATATCTTAATGAAACTTGGAACACGGTTTTCTTAGTGCAAAAAAAAGTTAGATTTCGTAGATAGGCTCACATAGGATCACTGTCACGCTCAAAAATCGCCATTAACCGAAAACTTATAAAGTGCCATAACTAAGCACGGATGGAACCCCTCATATGATGCTAAATGCACCAGAGACGTAAAAATTTACCACCGCGATAGTTTGACAAGGCTTTATATGGGTAGGGGGAAAAACTGGGCAATAGGCGTAGCACTATAAAACTTAGCCCTTCCTTACTTGTTTATTTTTATTCATATTTGTTTAAAATAAACTAAGCACTATTGAGTTTGCTGATTTGTGTTTAGTTTGGGCTGACTGCATTGAGTGATTGACTACTTAAGTGATAGTTTGACTATATACATAAATACATATATGTATGCATGTTTATCGTCTAACTGTATGATATTACTGCTTAATTTGCTAAGGGAAAGATCAATATATAATACTTTCTCGTACACACGTTGTATGTAGGTATGCCTCAATTCTATATGAACAATAGTGATTTTATTGTTATATTCCTATTATCGTGGTGTGGCGTGAAAGTCATATGTATACATACAAAAATTTATATACATATACATACTTTTTTAGGGTTAAGTAAGCGGCTGTAGCTGGTTTTATAATTAATTACACGCTGCAAGTGTGCAGAAACGTGCGTTGATAGTCGGCTACTATGTCTATGTACATATATACATACGTATGTGTGTATATACAAATATCGCTTTTTTGCTCCTTGTTCAATGCTTTATAAAAAGTGTTACAGCGATCGGTTTTAGTTCAAATATGCGCCGTTTCGTTCGATAGTCTGTTTCCATCTAGACGGCAACATCATAATAAACCCCCTTTAGTGGATTTGCCTTTAACGAAGGAAAACTAACGGGCAACGTTATCTGCGCTATAGGACCAACACCATGCTTCGTAAAGCAACCCCACACCATAACGCTTCCCCCGCTGAACTTTTTTGGCTTTTTTAAATTTGGCATCCCCGAAGGTTGTTTTCCAAAAATTCGTTGTCGAACATTCTACTGGCAATGTTTTCGCCATATTCCTTGTGCATTGAAGCTCGTATTTGTGAGGAATTTGCAAATGATGCTTTAAGCGCCTGACTGAATGAGGGAATATTCTCTTTTTCCCGATAATATCTGAGAGCTTTTTGAATTTTTTCCGGGAACTTCTAAGGCAACGTTCAATTTCACTAATATTTTTCCAATCCTGGAACACGTTCCGTATTAGGCGCCTTTCCTCTTCGTTTGAGCTCTTACAACGTTCCATTTTAAATATTTCACACTGCTATTAAACATTTTACTTACTCCTAAACTCCCAAAAATTTAAAATCTTGAAACGCAACCGATTTACTAAAAATTTTTCCGATATCACTTTTCTGTATTAAAAACTTTTATGAAACCTGACCACCATTTAAAATCGTAGACAAATTTGAGTTTGCATCGTAATGACAGGTTTTTAAAAATATAAGTTACTATAAATTATGAAGTAAACAATGCAAAAATAAATGTAAAGGCGAAACAAGTAGAGGTACTTTTCTCAATGGCCCATTTAATTTGAAGTTTATATGTTTTTTCTTTAAAAAAGTAGGGAACCTCGAAATGGACTATGCTTTATAAGTAGTAGTATAATTAATACAGAGAGACAAAATCAAATGTGCACAAATATAAAAGAACTAGTACTAACTAGTGATGAAATTTCAGAAATGTTATAGATTGCTTAGAGTTTGGAGAGCAATGTAATGACAGTGCAGCAAATTCGAATGAATTTAATATAGATATTGTTCAAGATAGCGGCACAATTTTCGAACAAATTGTTAAAATCAGATCATTATCTTTATATATAAAAATCACTTGCCACGTTGTTTGCCCGCGATGGACGCCTAATCTACTGAACCGATTTTAAATCTGATTGCACACCGTGTGCAATTTGGTGCAACTTGAGAGACAAGATAGCTTACATCTCAATTTACAATATTATATTATTGCAAATCTATATATATAAAAATAAGTGGCAATTTAATGGTACGCTATAGCTCAAGAACCACTGAACGAATCACCTCCAAATTTTTAGAGTACCTTCGGGCCTATGAGTAGATAGTTTCTGTGAAGTTTGCATTGCATTGGACAAGTGGTTTCAAAGATATATGGTCTGTTCTGAAATCTGTCATGTTGCGCAAACTGCTTTTGCCCGACCAGCAGCACTGCAAAATGTAAGTATTAGAAAAAAGTCGCCGCTCAGCTAGCTAGCAAGACTKATGCATAACAAGATTGCGTCCATCAGACTGAAATTTCGTAGTGACGTCAGAGTAATAAATWTKTAAATAAAAATGAATCGCCAAAATGTATGTACGCTCATAACTTTCATACGACTGAACMAAATTTGATAATCCTTTTTTAATGTGGCCGTTGAGGTTCAAGGATGGTTTTAAGTGTAAGAAAATTTCGAATAATTTCCAGGAAA
>NW_017535619.1:388413-420993 GCF_001853355.1 Bactrocera latifrons | reverse complement strand
TTTGTTTTGTTTTTCAATATTTTGATTTGTGAATTATTTGAATCGTTCAATTTCGGTCGCTTGCTTTTTTATTCCGGCTATTTAAAAGAAGAATTATGAAAATTATTCACTGAAAACTTTACATATSTGTGTTTCACGCAAAGTGATCACTTGCAGATTGAAATTTTTTACGAAGCCACGAAGAGGTCGGCGTTTTTTTTTGCGAGCAACGTATGACAGCCCAAGGCAAGAAGCACTCCCAGGATGCGATGACATACGTGCGAAATTATGGATTGCGGTCAGTCAACAACACGATCGTCACGATGTCATAGCACAACTTTTCAAACAACAGTTACGATGTTTGATGGTGCTGTTGGATGCTATATGTACTTTGTGGAGTGGCAAAAGAAAAGTTGGCCGCACGTACACATTCTTCTTTGGATGGTTGTTACACCTGATTCAATTAATGAAATCATTTCTGCRGAAATTCCTGATGCAGAGAAAGATCCAGTACTAAGTGGTGAAAACCAATATGATTAATGGACCTTTCGAACATTACAATCCCTTTTCGGTTTGTATGGCTGACAATAAATGCACGAAAYACTATCCACGTGCTTTTCTTTCGGAAACACAAAGTAGAAATGATGGATATCCACTCTATCGACGTAGCTCACCAGACGACAATGGCAGAACATTCAGCATTTAATTTATAAGAATGAATATCGAAATTGACAACTCACGGATCGTACTATATTCACCACTAATTCACATTCAAAACTCATATTAATGTTGRGTATAGCAGTTTGGTTTAATCGATAAAATACGTTTGTAAGTACGTCACTAAAGGAAGCAGCATGGCGGTTATTGGTCTTGAACGAGAATGGCCAAAGAGTATATTTCAACTCAGAGAATACAGTACAGCCAATTAAAACACCGCCAGCAACAAAATKAACATTRACGAGTTTTTTTCTCAACTTTCGTCASTGATCCGTTTGCTAGAACATTGCTCTATTCGAAAAAAMCTTGATATTATACATGGAATGCATCGTCGAAGAAATAGTTACGCAGGAAGCAAGGCCATCCAATAGATGGACATCCCGGTGTGTCAGCAACTAATACATTAGGACGAATTTACATAACTCACCAGAAAAACAATGATTGTTTCTACCTTTGGTTGCTATTGATTAATGTACGCGGTTCAACTTTATTTGAGTCAATCTGCGCTATCGAATACACGGCGCAGAATTCTATGAATTCCTTTGAGTTCTAACGATTTGCCATTTCAGTTCAAACGTATTCCGCTTCCAGTGAAATTGAGGTGATCAACAGGACACAACTTGGTTTGCCAATCTTGGAAGTGCTATGTTTTTCACACGGTCAGATATATGTACCTGGCGTGCTCACGAGTTTGAAAACCATCTTTTCTGTACACCGAAATAGAAACCAAAAAATATGGTTTATCAAGCAACGTTACATTGAAAAAAAAAGAAATGATAAATTCAACTTTCTTTTCATTTCAAAGCACATAATTTGACGCAGGCCAACGGCTGCGGGGCCAGCTAGTTATGTATATATTATTTGTCTATTATTTGACAGTCAAAATTCTTTGTTAGCTCCAAAAATTCTAACAGATGGCGCTAATTATTGATTGGATTGAGTAAGTATTCAACAGATGGCGCTATGTTAAAAATACAAACGTTTTATATAAGCTACGATTTAATAGCATAATCACCAAATATTTTAATATTAAAATAGAAAGTAAATTTAGGTTACACCTTAGTTTCAGCAATACGTAATTATTATGCTATTAAATTTGTGTTTTTAACATAGTGCCATCTTTGAATACTTCCCCAATCCAGCCATCAGTTAACGTCATCTGTTACAATATTTTGGAGCTAACGGATAATTGTGACCGTCAAATAATAAACAAAGATGTCAACAACGCGCGAAGCAGAGAGACACGACGCAAGCGTGTTGAAAGAGCGTTAACTGCCAGATGATTTATGCACTGTTCTTGACAAAAAAAATGAATTGATTCAGAGTATTTTTCCGAATATTCAGAGTAATTACTTGAATCATAACTGGCTCAGTGAGCGCGCTATTTGGCTGCTAAAAATGTTGATGTTGACGAAATTAACTTCCAAATACAACAGGTGATCTGATGTAATTTAAATCAATCGATAATGTTCTTAATGAAAATGAAAGTGTAAGTTTTCCAATTGAATTTTAAAATTCACTAGATATACCCGGAATGCCACCACAGAATCCTCGATTAAAGAAGAGTTAACCTATTTTTCTCCTACATAATTTGAATCTACCTCCATTATGCAATTGTGCGAGTTTGGCTATCAAAAAGATCACCGGAAATATTCTTGGAGCAACCATATTATCTGAAAAGTTTAAAGGTGAAGTGGTTTTGTTGCCACATATTCCAATCGTACCATCGAATTCTACGATACCCTTCAGGAACTACGATTTCCAGTTCGTTTAGCTTTTGCAATGACGATAAATAAATCTCAAGGTCAAACAGTGTCCATTTGTGGTTTAGATTTGCAAAATCCATGTTTTTCTCATGGGCAACTATATGTTTCATTTCCACGTGTAGGAAAACCATCGAATCTACTTGTGTTAGCTAAATACGGATTAACCAAAAATTTTGTGCACCAGTTAGTGCTCAATTAAATTTATATTAAAAGTATTGATAATTCAAAATATTGAATATTATTCTTAAAGATTTAAAACTATTTGTTAGATATATAAATACAATTTTTTGTTTTAAATTAATTCTTTTGTATTAACTCTTACCAAATTCAATAGTATGGAAATTTTGTTCAATCGTATTAAAAGTCCTTCCCTTTCGAATTCCAATCCAGTGTATTCTTATACCAGCTTAAACGTTTCCGTCTTCGTTCGTACATAATAATTTCATTGTATTAAGGGGTAACTGTTCCCCGTGAAAAGTTTACAACAATGTAATATTACAAAAAATGTAGCCACAGCAATGCGTAACGGTCTGCTGCTAGTAGCATATATGTATGTATGCTATATTGTATATGGCTATACAAACTGACGGATACAAATCAATTTCTTGTACGGAAAACTCTTTTTTATATCTTGATTAATTATTGTCTTAGATAATGCCACAATGTTCGAACTCGAGCTCAGATTAGACAATTATATAGCTGTCATACACTCTGACCAACCGAAATCAAGATAAAGATCTTTTTATACCCTTTTATGCCCTAAGAAATGCATCTGTGAAGAGTAGTATAGCTTCGGAGTGACCGAAGTTAATATTTTTAATTGATTTAACAACAACTACATACACAAATATATAAAACCCGTATGACATCACATTGCGCATAATTCAGAACAGCGTTTCTCAAATGCCGCGACCCGGTACCGGGTCATCAAAATAAAAAAATTTCAAAATAATACCTACTATCGATCGATCGATGCATCGTAATATTCGTAAGCGGAGATCGAGGCGAAAACTCAGCCAGAGTACTTAAAGATATAAAGAAGGTGCAAATTTTATTCTGTATGATGTTCGATTGGACGGCTAACATATCTTATAGAATAGTAGTACGGAGTTCACCATTCTCGCTGCTATTTAGCAGAAATGAGCACGTTCAAAGGCAGAAATATATGTAAAACGACTGAATTTATGCGTGAATGAATGAAGAGAAATGCTTTGAAGACTTACAAATGTGAAGCTGGGTTTTCAACACTAGTTTACCTTAAAAATAAATATTGAAACAGACTGGAAGTGGAATCCGATCTCAGAATAAAACTTTCAGCAATTTTAGTAAACTTGAACTCTATAATTAAAAATAAGCAACAGCTACATACTTCGCACTAAAAAGTGAGTAGTAAAGATACCAAATTTTATAATTTAATATTAATAAAACATTTCTCTTACTATTATTAAACGTGTATTATTTAATCTCATGTAACCGTCTTGATTTTAATATTATTAAGTGGGTCACTAAAGGACAATGTAAAAATTACCGGGTCATGACAAAACTAAGTTTGGGAAGCACTGATTTAGAACTTAAAGTTTGTTTTTACATACATACATTGTACATGTATGAGAGASACCTCCGATCACTCACCGTAAACCGATATTGCTTATAAAGCAATAAAATAAATTTTTTCTGGTATCGCTTTAATGGTAAATCGATATTATAATTCCTTAAATAATGTAGTGAACGTTATTTGTTCGTGATACGTTGTTACCTGTAAATTCATGCATTAAATGCATTTTTCATTTAAGGAAATGCAAACAAATTCGATCTTTATAAAGATCTTTATAGTTTAAATTTTCAACGTTTTTAAAATAATATATGAAATTTTCTCGACTTCTAGAAAGCTAACAAATTTTTAAAATTTTATGTATATCCCTTTTTCTTTCATATTCAAATCAACTTCGCACAATTTCGTTTAATAAAATAAGTTTGTTAAATAGGAAATCGAGATGGTATTCAAAAAAGCACCACAACACTCGTTGAGCGATTCACCCTAGATACTCCTAATAGAAGGCGATTGAATTAAACTGGAATTTCCGATTATTTTATAAAATAAAAGGTATTCAAGCGGAAATATGTAATTGTTTTCCATATTTCTGTTAGTTGTTCTTTTGAGTAGTTTGTTTATTTTTAGGACCGAATTGAATTGAAGTAAGATCACCTTAGTGATTTGTTCTTCTCGAAGTGGTTTTTATGAGAAATAGCCAGTTAATGATATTCATGACCAAAAAATTCTGGAACCTCTCACTAATGCAAATTTTGGAATTTGGCAATTAAATTTGCTTTCGTCAAATCACATAAGCCGTTGGTAATCATATTGACCCCAATTTTATTACTTTTCAGATCAATAAAGTCGTGCAGCCTTCATCTTTTGTGTTAAAGTGACTGTTTGGCTGGGCATCTTCCATATTTTCTTCTGATCATTTGGCATTTTGCGCAATTTTTCAAATACACAACCAAAACACGACTAAAACTGAACAATGTTCAACCCAATGTCATAAAAAATAATTAATTTTCCAATTCCTACTAGATCTAGTAGACATTTTTTCAGATTTACATTTATAAAGCTGAAGACAAAAGTACTAAAGTAAGAACTAAATAGAAAAATAAAGTATCATCTGAATATGTTGACCTAATACATTATCGGTGTTTTTTAACAATCGAAGCAAACCGCTCTGGCAATTCTGGAATGACGACTTATATAAAAAAAAACCGGCAGGACTTTTGTATCAATTTTGTCTGCTTCCCTTAATGCTCATGATTTCACTCTAACGTTCACACCCAATTTCCTATTCCCTATTCCCTATTCCTCCTATTAAACGAAGCACCTAACCTTTTGACATTGTAATTTTATTTGTTGTTTTAATAATGAAAAGCTAATAGAAAATGTTGTACGTAAATGGCCAAATAAATTTATTTTTGGGAGTGTTTTGTCGACAGGATTGTCAATATTCTTAAATTACAACACTGGTTAATTTTTGGTCATCATTGCAAAATCTAAACGCCCGCACGTAAAAAAAGATACACGAGTCAGCCTTTTGAACTTATTGTTTTCCCACGTGTGCGTAATGTACTTGTATGTTTATATGCATACACACATATTTGTAAATACTATGCTAATATTGACCTGACCATTTACACAGCTGTCTGCAAAGTTTAAAACTAATGGTATGACCTCAGCAACTAATGCATTGACTAACGAACCTCAAAATACATATTGTATGCGTGTATGTATATTTATGCAGAAGGTAGTTCACAGCGCCACCAAGTGCATGGTACTCTTGCTTTCCTACCGGCTTGACCTACCTCTTGACCGATAATATATAAATGATATGTTACGCACTTACATTTGCCACTATACACACATACAAAAGGTATTGCGTGCGCTTGTGTTAACAAATCGGGCGTGAAATGAAACTGATGTTTGTAATAGATACATTGTCATTGCCATTTTGGTTAGTTATTCCTGCCACACAACAATTGTTGCGTAACTCACGCATATAACAACATATAAAGTTACATTTAATGTGTATAACTTTGCTAATGCATTTAATTTTAATTTTATTATAACATGCTGACATTCCAATTTGCACACTAGCTTATCATGAGTAGTAATAGAAAAACATTGTAGTTTTAACAGTTTTTCGAATATTTTATTTGCGCATGATAATTTTTAGTCCAGCAACGCATACGGCACGCAACACACGTGGTTGAATCGTTCACATATTGACGTTGCTCCGCTTTAAGTAATTCCATCATACGAGTGGCTAGCTCGGTACTTTCTTGGTGTTTAAAAAAAGCAAGGCAAGAGAAAGCTTTTTGGTCCCGTGTCAACTATTTTTAATGCCAAAGTAGTTACGTATGAATGTATGTATTTTTTATGCAAACGTTTGCACGAAATTTCACAATGTAAACATAATTTATGCGATAAAATTTTTATAACCTTAAATCTGTTTTTATAAATTATACAGGGTGGGTCATATACAATTTTAAATTTAAAAAGTCAATAAAAAAAAGTATAGATATTTTTCAAAGGTCTAACTTTTATTTAAAACAATTTCGGACAAATGACCACCCCGGCTGAGTTTACAGTAGCTTATCCGATCCACCCAATTTTTTAGTACCTTCTCGATAGTTTCAGGCCTTATCTCAGCTACAGCAGCTGGAATCTCGTACTTTAGATCTTGAATTGTTTCTGGATGGTTGGCTTAACATTTATCTTTAACAGCTCCCCACAGAAAATAGTCCAACGGAGTTAAATCGCAGCTTCTGGGAGGCCAATTCACATCACCTCTTTTGCTGATTATGCGATTTTCGAAGATAGGGCGTAAAAGATTGAGTGTAGCGTTTGCTGTATGGCACGTAGCGCCGTCCTGCTGGAATCAAATGTTGTCCAAGTCTTACTCTTCAATTTGCTTGCGCGATATCGCTCACCATTGATGGTTACGGCGGTTCTTTCTTCATTTTCGAAGAAAAGTGGACCGATGATTCCACCAGACCAAAATCCGATGATTTTTCGGTAAAATTGATCAACCTCGGTTTGGATTGAAGACTCACCACTTTGGAAATTTTTTTTCAATATTTCCTAGTTTTCTTCTAGTGAATAGCGACCCTTTTCGTAAATTTTAGACTTTTTACTGAATACCTGTCACTTTCCGAATGGTATTTGACGTTTCCAATGTTGAAATGTAGATAATTCAAATTTAAAACGTTAGATGGTCCACCCTGTATATTGTTAGAAAAAAGTAAATGAATTGTAAAAAAACGTAAAGGATTTAATTCTTCATCAATTTATTATGTCGCCTTAAAAATAATCCCCACCAGGTGCAATACACATATGCCAACGATTTTTCCACGTAACACTTTTCATAAGCACTTTTTGGGATGGCCGAGGACGACGAGAAAAGTTTAAATCTGGTTACTGTCCGTGCAAGCTGTGGAATGAAGTCATTACTTTCCTTAGCCCAAAAATACCTAATATAAAGATTTTCGAACTATGGTAATATCGGTATTTTCAAACATCCGGCTGATTTTACTCTATATGATTGGTTTTACACCTTAAAGTATTTCCCTTTGATTCTTGAAAGTTGCAAGAGTATAAAATGTTCGGTTGCACAAGAAGTTAGCTCTTCTTTACTTGTTTTGGTTTCGGCTCGTTTTTTCACTCCATTGCGATGATTGTTGACTTGTTTGCATGTCTAATTCATAAGCCCACGCCTCACTGGCAGTTATAAGGCTCTACATGAATGTGGGATCATCAGTTGAAGAAGTGGAAAGTCGTTCAGAGCGACGCACATCTTCAACGATCGTTCGTCCGTCTTTGAAGGCTTTATACCACTCGTAGGCTTGTGTTTTTGATAAAACTGAATCACTGTAAGCCTTTCGCAACATTCGCAACAATATTTGGTTAGAAATAAAAAATTTGAGGCAAATGCTTTGTTCCATATTTTTATCCATTGTAAAAATCGCAACACACTACTGAGGCGTACCGACGTAAGCAGCTGTTGTTAAGAAACTGATTGACAGATCGTCCTCATATTTGGTATAATAAATTTAATAATTTCTACCAACTTAGCAAATGATATGTTTTGAAATGATATTTCACCCGGGGAATTTAATTACAATTTCCGGGTGCTTTTTTGTCACAATATTTACAAATAGAATCGATAAAAGACAAAATTCTTTATTTTAATTTCAACTTAATTTTTTAATGAGTTCTATATTTTTATACACTTATGGACAAAATAATAGATGTGCGTTTATCTGGTACTGGTTTTTCGTCAAATAGTTTTGAAACTGTTAGTTTTTTATACCGTTACATTTTTACGATGAAGGGCGTAGACACCGCTTACGCGATTATAGGCGAGTTAACAACAGCGCGCCAGTCACTTCTTCTTTTCGCAACGTGGCGCCAATTGAAGACTCCAAGCGAAGCCTTTCCTTCCAGCTGGTCTTTCCAACGGAGTGAAAGTTTTCCCCTTCCTCTGCTTACCCCGGCTGGTACTGCGTCGAATACTTTAAAAGCTGGAATGTTTTTGTCCATATGCACGACATGAACTATGTCAATGAGGTCATACAGCTCCATCGAATGCAATATTCGCCCTGACTATCGCAAAGGCCCATAAATATTCCGCAGAACCTTCCTCTTGAAAACTCGTAACGTCGCTCGTCAGATGTTATCATCGTCCATGCCTTTGCACCATATAGCAGGACGGGAATAATGAGTAACTTATAGAGAACTTAGCCCTTTCTTACTTGCTTATTTAATTTTTGTTTTAATAATTTATGACTTTTTTATTTAATTATCATTATTATTATATTATCTTTTTATTTTTGCCTTTAATTTATTTAAAATGTTATTATTTATGATATAATTATTATTACCGGGTTAAAAAATATTTTTTTCAAATTGTCAAAATATTTCACACAAATTACAAAAAGAAGTGAAAAAGAATAAAAAGTTCCACAAAAATGTCTACACTTCCGAATATATTGTACATATTGTGCAATGTCATCTTCAACGCCGATCTTGCATTGAAATAAATCGCGAAAGTGGGGAATCCTTTATTCCAGTATAATCAAGATAAATTAACCCTTAACTTTTAAATATAAAGTATTATTGTAGGGTTCTAGTTTATATTTAAATAATATTTGACAAAAAAAGGTTTATTTTACATTGGAAAAAATTTTATGAACCTACATATAAATAACAAGTCAGAATATTTGGTGAATATTTTGGAAAACCCGTTATAATCATAAAAAGAAACTTCTTACAATCGTACTTATCATAATTTTTATTTTTCAAATTATGATAAGACGTTCGCAAATACTCAAGAATTACAGTTAGTTTCAGCTGTATTTGTTTATATTTTCATTAATAATGTATTCATCTTTGAGTTACTTTTTGTTTGAATTTGTATGGCGTTGCTGATTGCATGTGTTGCAAATACATAATTCAGAGAATTCACTGAAAACTTGAATCACACTTTTTTGGAAAATAAGGCGTGCTTAAATGAGTCAATAAAAGTTGATCCCCCCACTAGCATGACTTCTCATAACTCATTGTTAATGAACTGTTGTCTTAATTTTTCATTGCAGTTTTAGCCATTATATAATACATATTATATATTATATAAAAGTAAACATTTATTACGTTTACGTAAAATTTGAAGTTGTGGGTTAAGGGGCTATATACAAGTCAGGAAAACAAGTTTTGTGAATATTTTTAAAGAAGCATTTTATTTAATAAATATTTATACATATTACCGATCTCGTTGCTGTTCTCCAGGCTGATCTCCGAAAAATGTTATCTATAATCCAAAAAGAAAACAAAAATATTTTTAATTTAAAAAATACCGGTAGTTTACCAAACAATGTTATTTTTTCGTGAAGGAATTACATTTCAGAGTGGTTGAAAAATCAAAATTAATATAAACAAGTAAGGAAGGGTTTTTGCAACTTGCAGGAATCAATTCCAATCAAATACCTTAAGATGTTAAACGTTTCATATATACATAGCATATATGTATACATATGTATTTTATATATAACTTATACACTGACCAATATATTCGGTATATCTCATACATTGCCCGATATTTTCGGTTAAAAGTCAACTATGTATGCTAGGGTCCACATATTCGCGCGTGAACAGTTTTGGTTGAATTTGAAAAATTTTTGGACATAAGGTGGCTGGGCTTTAAAGGAATTATTGTGCAAAATTTTATCCCATTGTATTAATTGCTTTTTGATTTGTGTACTGGAAGGTAAATAATCAAATGCAATTTAAAATTGTGGCATATGGGAAGTAGGCGTGGTTGTAGCCCGAGTTCGCCTATTTTCGCACTGTGGTATGTGCAATGTGAGAAGAATGCCACGTACTAAATTTAATTGAAATCGGTTGGTCGGGTAAGTGATTTCACTTAAAAGTGAACAGTGCCCCGCCCATTGACCAATATTCACGCTCTCATAAATCCCTCTCATACCATCGCGGGTGTGAAATTGTGTGCCTCTGGCATATTAAATTATCGATTTATCGCACTTTCAAGTTATATGGGTAGAGGACGGTTTTCTTCCGATTTCATCCATTTTTACAGTGTCGATCGGGGTGGTAAAAGAATTTTTCTTGAGTGAATTCGGTTATTCTCACTTAAGCGGTTTAGGATATATGTACAATTTTTTTCTTAAATCTTTAGCCCACAGGTGCCCCTTGCTACTGTGATCCCCTAGTGCCAAATTGCAGTTCTGCATCACAATTTAGTGTTTAGTTATGGCACTTTATACGTTTGATTGGTTGATGATGTTTTGTGTTAGTGGCAGTAGTCCGCCTTATTTTTTTACCAAGTAAAATTTGTATCAAATTTCTTTAAGATACCTTCATTCTTACTCAAGTTACAGTTTGAACGGACGGATGGAAGGACAGACAGACAGTCCCCCGGATTTCAACTCGTCTCGTCATCCTAATCATTTGTATATATAACTTTATCTCGATTAGTTTTAGGTGATACATATACCGTTAGGTGAACAAAACAATTGTACTTTGTAGCAACTTGATGCAAGAATATTCACATCTTTTACTGAATATTTGAAATTGATCGGTCCAATAGTTTCGCTGGAATTTTTCGTAACTATTTCATAGTTATATTCGAAGGTTCCTCGACAAATCACATATTAAAAGATTTTCTACCGTCATGCAGGCCTCCAACTCATACTGAAATTTACCGTGGCGCAACTTAAGAAGCTCGCATAATCTCTTCGTTATAAACATTGGCTAGCAAACTTTGAAAATTTTTGAATGTCGTACCAGGCTACCAATTGATTTGCACAATTTTTTACACTTTCACGGTAACTTTATAGGTTCGGTTGAAACTGGAAAAGTAACTCCTTCAATTAGATTTACTGCCGTCCTATAAGATTGAATAGTTATTTCTTTGAAGGCGACTGTGTTCCGGGGAAGGAGATCTACTGCTATGTTAGTGGCACCAAAAGAAAGTTCGCAATTCATTATAGTTTTTTCTATTTCCAATCAGGTTTAGTTTAGTGACTTAAATTGTTACAAATTCGCGAATTGCTTCATTAATGAGTCTATCCTCGCAATCGTTTTTTTTTCTTGCCTGGCGTTTATTGCCTTTTGCGTTTATTTTCTATGGCACACAACTGTAACTGATTTAAGTCTGTCGCTACATAAACAGCTCATCAAACATAATGTCAATGTATACATATGTATGCAACTCGCTAGCTCTTTGCACAATTAGCAATATTGTCACTGACGTCATATTCTTATAAGCCTCAGACTAAGCCAGAGGTAAACGCAGCATATCAATGTGGGCACGCGCCGCCTGCAGGAACTACACATAACACCACAATTTACAGAGAATCGTATAGAGCATAAGCTGTTAGTCATTATTTTGCTCGCGATCATTTAACGCTGAGACATCGCTAAGTGTACGTTTTGTATAATTCCCCAAGATAAACACGCGCGCCACAGTCTTTTCTTGCTCCCGCAGCGTCAGCACCTCAGTGCACGCTTACTTATATGCTATGTTGTTGGCTTATTACTAGCTAACCCGCGCTCGGCTTTTTAGCTTCTTCGTCATCCCGTTGACGCCGCTGGTGATGACGTTGCTGATGCCTTCTACTCGTTGGCTTGCATGTGCGTGAGTGTGCGATTAGCCAAGTAATCGCAGTCCCCAGTTTGTTGTGTTGTGTCGCTTTTCGAGACATTTGCGGCACGGCGTGTTGCCATTTGAACGTTGAACGCGAGACCGTTGTTGTGTTAATGCGCGTGCGTGTGGTGTACTAAAACTTTTCATTTACTAGCTAATTGAGTGTTTAGTAAATTTGCAGAAAACAAATGAAATTGAGTAATGGTGCTGGCAGCGTTTGTGATTGAGACGCGCCAAACAAGTGAAAATATTATAAATATATTGAAGCAAGCAATTTAAAAAAATAAAATAAACAAAACAGATCTGCCAAAAAACATTTGGCAATTAGCTATAGATCAGTGCTTTGCGTGTGTCGTGTTTTTATTTCACTGCCAGTGAAAAAGTTTGCACAACAAAAATATTTCGCACATTCCGGTTGTTTTTAATTAATTTTTCGTATACTAAGTCAGTCCAGCAGCATGCACATTGCTGCTGACTCACCTGTGATTAAGTGTGCGCAATAAAGGTCTATTTGTTTATAAATTTTTCGCTCGAATATAAATAAAATCTGGTGTGATACTCAAACGCGCAACGATTGCAGCGTGTTTTGTTGAAGCTGACAATAAAATAGTTGCTGAGAAAAAATTTGCACTTTTTGTCAATTTTTATTCGAAATTAACACTTATTCACAAATATAAGCACTGTTAAATATAAAAAGTTGAAATTGTCAAGAAACTTCCAACAAGGTAAATGGTATGAAATAATCGACTTTGAAAATCGATCACAGTTGCCACACACAGCTCATTGGATGGCTTAGTCATAATGCACTTTTACAACTTGCACGTTGTTTTTTTTTATTATTTATATTTTCAATAACAGTTTCTAAAGTGAGTTGTAAATTTACTCAATTATTTTTCTCTATTTATTTGAATATTTCATTCATTGGATGACTCACGTAACACTATAAAAATAAATAAGTTTATTCTGTGCATGTGGGCATTTAAAGTTTTTTTGTGTTTGCTTTCCACTTCTTGTCATTGTCATTTTTATTGTGCTTTGTTTATACGATCCATACGACCTACGATTCTCCGCTCATATTTAGTGTCTTATATGATTGTGCAGCACTAACAAATAAATAACAAGTTCGTTCGTCGATTCTCTAGATTGATTTGGTATGCAAAACGCGTGTTTCAGCTTAATGCCCAGACATACATACATACATTTTTCAGGTTCAAATGCCTTTTTTTTAATTTTCTACTTCCTTGCGTATTTCACTTGCTAAAAAATACATATATGCGAGGAAAAGACAAGTGTTGATACATCAAAATATTTAAAATAAAAATAAATCACTGAAGCACCGGAAATCAAAGTTACTTGTCCGCTAAATGTTCTTGCAACCTTTTTCATTAATACCAAATATTTTTGTGCCGGATGCTTCTATTACATTGCTTGCCTTTTAGAGTTGTAGAGTTTTGTTACCACTTTTATTTTCGGTCCTCCTGTAATTTAAAGCTAAAGCTTAAATTAGCAAAATTATATGGCTGTGTTTAACAAGAAAGATTAAACTTACATAAAATGGTGTTAATGCGGATATTACTTGCCAATTATATGAAATTTCTTCGAAGGAAGTCGTAAAAAAAAACTTTTATAGTGTATAGAGGCGTGAAATATGTCTTCAATTCATATATTTGGTTTATTTTTGTAGACAAAAATACGTGTATGGAAATTGAAATGTATAATCCGATATGATTCGATAGATGTATGTGCTCTCTGATCAGAATTTACCCGGATTAACAAAAATAAAAACATGTTACGTATTTTAACACAAATGTTTACTAATACTTTCAAAATAGACTCCTTTTAAGGAAATACAAGCCAACGCTTCATCCAATTTTCCATACATTTGTTATACTTAAACCCCGGCGCGCTGACCTGCACCCAATAACTTTAACTTCAATGACTCACGACGCGATCTCCAAAGTATTTTTAAAGTCGATACCAAAATATTGTGACGGGAGCCAATTCTGGTGAGTACGGTGGCTGTGCGATGACTCTCGTTTCGTATTTGTCCGAAAACTCGGTCACAATCAATGCTACCATGTGACGGTGCATTACCCTGGTAAAAACCTCTGCTCGACGTTTACAAAAGATTCTGGTGTTTGGGTCTAGCATTGACACGCTTCCTACACAAAACATTAACCAAAATTATCGAGTCGATCCAAAAGAGATCTTGAGGTCCTCTGTTATCTTTCTCATGAAGGCACGAAAATTAAACTAATGCTTCTTCAACTTGTTCAATATTATCATTATTAAGAGAGGTGGATGGATGAGTCGCAAGAGACAAGTTTTCGATGAATGCCACTCAAATACTTCTGTTCGTGATTAAGTAAACTCTCTAAAATACTTCTGCAACATTTTCAACGACTCCCCGTGTTCGTTGATATATTATTTCCATGGTAAAAGTTTATTATTTTTTTCTAAAAACTAGTTCTTCAATAAAACTTTCTGAACAAATATTCAAAGAAATTCAGTTACTTTTTGAAAACAGATCGCCTTATTTTCTAAATACGACTATAAGTTATTTTAAGCACCCGAAAGTAACTAACATCTTTGTCCCTGGAATGGACCAAGACCCTAAGCAATATATTTGGAAATGACAGTAGTTGCCCGCAGCCATCAAAGTCAAAGGTAAATTCGCTAGGTGTTAATAAACGGATGACGTAAATGAATGCTAGGTTCCGAACCAATTTCTTCTTCTTCTTGATTGGCGTAGACACCGCTTACGCGATTATAGCCGAGTTAACAACAGCGCGCCAGTCGTTTCTTCTTTTCGCTACGTGGCGCCAATTAGATATTCCAAGTGAAGCCACTTGGTCCTTCCAACGGAGTGGAGGTCTTCCTCTTCCTCTGCTTCCCCCGGCGGGTACTGCGTCGAATACTTTCAAAGCTGGAGCGTTTTCGTCAATCCGGACAACATGACCTAGCCAGCGTAGCCGCTGTCTTTTAATTCGCTGAACTATGTCAATGTCGTCGTATATCTCGTACAGCTCATCGTTCCATCGAATGCGATATTCGCCGTGGCCAACGCGCAAGGGACCATAGATCTTTCGCAGAACTTTTCTCTCGAAAACTCGCAACGTCGACTCATCAGTTGTTGTCATCGTCCAAGCCTCTGCACCATATAGCAGGACGGGTATTATGAGTGACTTATAGAGTTTGGTTTTTGTTTGTCGAGAGAGGACTTTGCTTCTCAATTGCCTATTCAGTCCGAAGTAGCACCTGTTGGCAAGAGTTATCCTGCGTTGGATTTCTAGGCTGACATTGTTGGTGGTGTTTACGCTGGTTCCAAGATAGACGAAATTATCTACAACTTCAAAGTTATGACTGTCAACAGCGACGTGAGTGCCAAGTCGCGAGTGCGACGACTGTTTTAGGTGATAAAAAAATCGTGTTATTCTAGAGGCGGATTGACGTAAAATCCTCGCTCTTGGATTTATTCTTGTGGGCGTATTTTCAGCAATAAGTTACTTTATAGTTAGTTGGTAAAATTACATAGTGAAACGAGGCTTTATATTTTCTTACATTTTTAAATATTATTGAATTGCACTTAAATAACCAAATATGCTTTCTTTCGATTTGCAGATGGCTATACCACCACCACCAGGTCCACCGCCGCCACCAGGGCCACCACCGCCTCCGGCTATGGGAGGTCTCAAATTAGGTGGTGCTGGTGGCGGAGATATGCGTTCAGCGCTCCTACAATCCATACAAAAAGGCACTAAACTGAAAAAGACTACAACAGTTGATAAAAGCGGACCAGCCCTAGCAGGAAAGGTGTGTCTTTTGCGATAAAACTGAGCCTTTGTGAATTAATTACTTTTCATTTCACATATGCATGTAACTAACCAGTGTTGTTTTTCTTTATTTTTCCTATTACGCACAGATTTGTGATTCAACGCCATCCGCAACGAGTTCACCGAAACGAATACACAACAATAATAATAACAACAACAATATCAGTAATAGCAATAACAATAATGTGGGCAATGGCGCACCAAAATTGGGTGGCCTATTCGAAGGGCTGACCTCAATGCCCAAACTGAAGCCAGTCAATGGCAGTAATCGTGGTGAGTAACAACAACGCCGATTTCTGCATTACACACCAATTGTATTTTCCGATTTATGTTCTTATTGATATGTGTGTTTGTGTGATGTATTTTTTTCTACTTTTACAATTTCCTACATGACATATTCAGCCCAAGCTCCGGCAATCCCAACGGCTACCAATAACGATTCGTCCGCAGCGAGTAGACGCAACGACACATCGCCACCAGCGAACGCCAACAGCGGAAATAACTGCAGCAGTAATGGTCCATTAGATTTCAATGCTGAACTAACAAAGCATTTGACACTGAAGCGGCAGAAGCAACAGCAGCTACAACAGCCGGTCAATGCGACTGAGGCGAATTTACGTACAAATCGTGGACCACCACCGCAGCCGCCATCGACGCCACCGAAGAATCTCTCAACGGTAAATACAATGCATGCTAAATTATGACATGAGAATAAGAAAAACTACAAAAAATATGCAAAACGAAAATAAAAAAGAAGAAAAAACTTTCACTTCGGCTGTACCAAAGCTAATATATCCTTTACAGGTGCATTTCTGTTAGTAACTATGTGTTTAAGTAAATCTATGGAAGCAATATGCTATAGTAATCCGATGTGAACAATTTCATCGGAGGTTACATTATTTCTAGGAATAATAACTCATACCAAATTTCGTGAATATATCTTATAAAATGCAAAAGTTTTCCATAACAGCACTAGATTACGATCGTTCAGTTTGTATAGCAGCTATATGCTATAGTAAAGCGATCTGAACAATTTCTTCGTATAATACATTATTATCTTAATTATTATTATTATTTAAGTAACCTATGCCAACTTTTGTGAAGGTATATTGTGAAATGTGAAAGTTTTCCATACAAGAACCTAATTCCGATCGTTCAGTTTGTATGGCAGCTATGTGTTATAGTGGTCCGATATCGGCAGTTCCGACAAATGAGCAGATTCTTGAAGAGAATGACGTTTGTAAAATTTCAAAACTATATCTTAAAAACTGAGGGACTAGTTCGTATATACACACACAGACGGACATGGCTAAATCGAGTCAGCTCAACATACTAATCATTTAAATATATACTTTATAGGGTCCCCGACGCTCCCTTCTGGGTGTTACAAACTTCGTGACAAATTAATATGCCCTGTTCAGGGTATAAATATAAACAAATATATGTGAATGACAAAACTAGATATTAACAAATAAGTGGTGAGACAATTTTGTAGTGATTTCTAGTAGCAGTTGGCTTCTGTTGGTGTTTCTGTGTAGCGTACGTTTACAAAAGTTTTTTTCAAATAAACCACATCAGCGCACAGTGTTGTCCAAAATTAGAGCAGTACTTCTGTAAAAGTTGTCATATAAGTATATATAAATATCAGCCTAACGGTCTTAGTTAATTTAGCCAGGTCCGTCCCTCTGTCACATAAATACATACATATATACGAACTAATTCCTCAGTTTTTGAGATATCGATCTAAAATTTTTCACACATTTTTTCTCCAAAAGTAGCTGCTCATTTGTCGGAATCACCGATGTCGGACCACTGTAGCATATATGTATCTCACACAAGCTGAACGAGCAAAATCAAGTTCTTGTATGGAAATTTTATTTATTTATATCTCCACAATCTTTGAACAAATTGTTCAGATAAGACTATTATAGCATACATAATATATTCAAACTGAACGATCAAAATCAAGACTTTATACGAAACCTTCTTTATTTGACAAGTTATATTCAATGATTTCGACATATTGTTGTCTACGGAGGTGCTGTCTTGTTTCGACATGTTTATATCAGACCACTACAGCATATAACTGCCATACGCTGCCTGTCCAAAATAAAGATAACAGTCTATTTATACTATTTTATTTTATAATAAATACATCTGTGTGGGGTATTTAGTAGCTTCGGTGCAGTCTAAATTTACGACTTTTTCTTGTTTCTTAATCAAATAGTTTTTTTTTTAAATAAATCGCAGCTTTATTAATTAGGCCATACATTACAATTATGAAAACAGCTCAACACTAAACTATTTATGATAGCACATTACTTATTTTAACTAACGCAAACAATTTTGCTCATCACTGCACTCATTTGCGCATTTGCATAAATTACATACACTTAAAAGTTGTCTACAAGTATTCGTACATGATCACATAAAATTGTAGTATAAGATTTACAAAATTCTATTTCAGTGTCTGTGTTGGAGAATTTATTAGCAGATTTATACAGCTGTAGAAGGTGTAGCCAATTCATGTAGTTTTCCACACCGCTTCTGAATAMATAAATAAATTTGACATTGGAAGTGTTATGAAATCATTATAAATATGCACTATATTTGGCGTGTCATTTGCATCTAAAGTGCGTACGACTGTGGCGTCTACAATTAGAAGCGTTCGCTAATAAGGAAATCGTATTTTCTTTTAAGTTAAGCGTTGCCGTTTTAAGGCAGTTTACGAGAATGCTGAAATCTTATGTGTACTTAAGTGTAATAATGGATCTTATGCTTTGTACGGTTAGGAAAAAATCATGACTGCTAATATTTTAAACATAAAACGCTACGCTTATGAATAAAAAGCCTAAATGTCGAGATTGATGATATAATATAATATATGTAAATAGTTTTTTTTTACAAAAAAATTGGAAACTGTTAGATGAAAACTTTTCACGTAAAAATCACTAAATAGACTTCAAAATATTTATGGGGCAAGAATAGGTAATATAAAAAATAATTCTATGTTAAATTATAATTTTAGAATTATTATATGTATATACATATATATAAATGATCAGATTACTAAGCTGAGCCGCTCTGTCTGTCCATCTGTATATACGTGAATTAGTATCTCAGTTTTTGAGATATGAATCTGAAAAATTGCACACACTTTATTCTTCGCTAGAAGCCGCTCATTTTTCGATACTACCGATGTCGGACCACTGTAGTACATAGCTGCCATACAAACTGAATGATTAAAATTTCTTCTAACAGATTATGCTAGAAATACTTTGAAAGTTTTTGTTTTCCAAATCTTATTAAATTCTGCTATATCACGAACACGAATAATAAATGGGGTTATATACATCCACACTAACTAAACTATGGCTGATTGACACATTGATGGATATCTCCTAAATACCAATTAGAATATTCGGGGGCGGAAGCAAGTAATATTTCTAGGGATACGTTTATTTTTAAATAACAGATTTCTATTTGCCACATAAGTTTATTTAAATAATTTTATCTAAATAATAAAATTTCGAAATTTAGGATTATGTAAGTAAAATATTATGTTGTTAGTACAATCATTTGTATAAAAAAAAAAAAAAAATATACCGCACTAAAAAAAATTTTATAGAAATCGAATTTTAAATTTTATAGATATAAAATAAAAAATTGTAAGAGATTTGATGTAAAGCTAAAAATATTAGTAATCAAAGCGTCAAATCGTAGCAATATATCATTTAGGCTATATATATAATATATTTGTATATGCGCTTAAACTTATTGAAAAATTATTATTAAACATTTTCCTTTTTTGCTTTACTTATTGTATTCATAATATTTATTTGTTTTGTTTTCTCTCTTTCGCTATATCTTAACAATGCACAAATAAGCAGAGCGCCTCCGACTCGGTGTTGGAGAAAACGAGAGGTATCAACGCGTCGTCAGCTGGTATACGCGCTAGTCCGTTGGCGGCAAATCACAGCAATAGTAAGGCATCATCGCCTACGCTTTCGGAGAGCAGCAATGGCAGCAACAAAACCGCTGGTGGTGGCACCAACAATAGCATCAAAAGTAAAGCGGCTAGTTTGAAGTAAGTGAAGTACTGATGAATTTGATACAAACACAAATGCTTTTTTGCTCGTTTTATATAAAACACATACATACTTCTCGTTAAGTATGTACATATGTATATAGATATATATTTATTGTCGATATATCCATATTTTTATTGCTTAGCAAAGTAAATATGTAAATTGTAGATACATATGTATCTTAAGCTTCATATGTAATATTTTAACAATGTAAATTCAAGTATGTATGCAACTACGCCTCTTAACGTTGATTTTGGTGCCTTCACTATTCACCTGCTTCGCTACAGTTATTTTACTATAAAAGTATCTTCGCTTAACTTGACTTAGCAGTTGCATCAAACACTCATCCACTACAAGCGTCAACAAATCACATGTTACACATACATACATACATATTTACATACCTCAAATGGCTAGCAAGCCGCCTTCATACTGATTACTTGTTACTAACTTATCGTACGACCATTGCGATCACCTGCTTGTCAATATTTATATCACGCGCAGTTTTACATATTATGAATACTTTTTGTTTGTCATAGATTCATAAAGCTCTACGCGTAAACCTCATTTTTATCAACATCAGCTTCTCTAGCTTTCCATTTCTTTCGAACTTTTTTTAATATCTCTCGTTTTCATAATCTCAATTTATTTGCTTTATTGTTCATTACGTTTATATGAATGCACGTTTATACATATTTCTTATTTCCAATTTCATTTGCTATATGTTTTGACATCAATTCGTCTAGAGATTTACATTTGCTACATACAATGATACACATAGTTACATATGTATATACTCAGTGCGAAATTTTCGAGAAATAATTTTTTTTTTTTTGCATTATCGGATAGTATACATTGTAATAAACAATCTCTCAAATTTTGAAATCAAAGTTCACTGCAACTACAATCCTTAAACGCGTTTTTCTCAGAATGGTGTTTTTCAAAACGGTTTCCACTCTCAAAAAGGAAGAGTTTTGAAAATATCCAATTTGGACATTTTTAACGTGATTCGCTATCGCGCTATTTAACCCTTTATTTCTTTTTTTTGTTTAATCTTCCTATTTTTTCTACGAAAAACTGTCGGAAAAAGGGCAAATTTCGTTCATTTCGTATTCTTCTTGAATGTATTTATTAAAAACAAAATCGGGCTTATTAGTTGATTCGCACATTAAAAAAAAAAAATCGCGAAAATTTGTGATTTTTCGGAGGGTCATTCTGAGACGATCCCTTAAGTCTATGCACTATGTCATTTCCGAAGTTGATTTTTTTTTGCAAACGTCCCGTGAAGTTTCATGTTTTGCATTAAAAAAATTATTCAATGTACATAAGCTCTATATTTTCATTAAGCCGTGAATTTTACATGGAATTTTTAGATCTTTTGCATTAAATTTTTTAACTCCAACCCTACAATTTTGAAAATATGAAATTACAATATTTAGCGCTATTCAAAAAAGGTGCGAATTATTTTTTGATAAAAACATTTTCACACTTCATACAAGTGGATTTTGAGAAGTTGCTCATACGACATGTTGTACTATATGAAGACAGTAGAATATTCTCTTTTTAAAGTTTGTTTACTCTGTATATAAAAAATGCAATGCAAAAGTTAAAAATATAAAATACATGGTAAAAATAAAGTAATTATGAGGCATTGTTTAAATTTAAAATAGAAAGGTTTTTTACGTTGGATAATGATTTTTTGGAGAAAAAACTGAAACTATTAGGGCGTCTCCAATAAAATCAAAGCCTGGGAAATAACGAATTCCATAATATGGTATCCTTAACCCTATTTATTTAAAGTAAACAATAAATAATATATATTTTAGTTGCGAATTGATATTGATGTTTTTGACTCGTCCGATTATTGCTAAAGAATGTGCAATTTTTTTATACGAATTTTTAGAAAAAAAAAATGCTAATTTTTGTTCTCAAAATATTAATTAATTACTGGAAATATAAATCGTCCACCTATCTAAAGCTAATCTTATCTAAATAAACTTTATTTTTTAATGACTTTTTCTGCATTTTCGGAACGTCCAATTTTTTCGCTCCAAATTTTTTGTTAAATAAAAAAGTATTAGCTATAAGGATTTGGTTTTGATCAATTAGTTTGTATGGCAGTGGTCCGATGTTGGAGTTTCCGACAAATGATCAAAATGTAAAGAAAAAATTCATAAGAAAGACATAAGAAATGTTATTTTACATTAGAGATTAAAAATATATTGTCGCAAGAAGAAGCATCTCAAGTACCACAACATTATATAATTAAAATAAGGCCTTTCAATTAACCGTTGACATTTCAAAAATATTATCTCAAAAATCTGATGACAAGTTTTGACTTTTCTTTTGTACATACATATAACTACATATTTCCATTGACGTATGCATATCTACTTTTTTCCGTATGCTAACTTTTACTAACCATTGTAGCTGTTTTTTTATACATCTTTCTTGTGTTTATATTTTTTCTTTTCGAACGCTAATTTATTTGCTTTTGCTTTTATACCTACATATATACATATTTTCTTTTTCAACAGTTTAACATTAGGCAAAACAAATTCAAATGTTGTAAATAATAAAAGTAGTAATACAAACTCTTCTTCAACCACAACGACCTCGTACAATTATAATTCAATCAACAACACAACTACCACAACAACAACAAACCATTTAAACTACAAAAGCAGCCTGAACAGTACACTGTCGAAAGCAACACAATTCCAACAGCAAAAGCAAACATCACCTGCGCCTAGCCGAGGCAATATCCTACCGAACAAATCATCATTATTCGGCACGAATGGCATAAATAGCGCTGTTGGCCCTTCTGCAACAGGTAGTAACAATTCGCTTGCCACCCCTACCGCAGCATCAACGACTACGCCGACTAATAAGTCGCCGACGCCAAGTTTGAAGCCGGTGCCGAATCATGGAAAACCGAATTTTGCGCCCAAACCGCCAGGATTACAGCAATTGGCGTTGGCGAGCAGTCAACGTACGACCGTGTCGCGCCATCATAGCATGAAGTCGCCAAGGTATACCAGATGCAACAAGAATAACAAAACTATTTTATAACATTAAAGTAGCTGCGTGCAATGCTTCAAATAATTCCATGAAAACTTAGGTTTAGTGTTTTATGGCACGCAGTCAGGTTTCGAATAGTCAATAATCAAAAAAGTGTGGGCTTTCAACTAACAGGGAAGCATCGTAACATTCATTTTATGTAATTATATCCTTTGATATTCATTATACTTCATATGGTTGTGTTTAGTTTTAAAAAAATTTATGAATTTAGTACATTGGGCTATTCGAAAAATTTTTGTAAATACTGTAATATATATTTTATTTAACTTAAGAATCATTCAGTATAAAGAGTATTTTATATTATTCTTTAAAAGTAAAAAATTTATCATTTACGAGTTACGTACATTGAAACATATAAACACGACATAATTGTGGCTGTTAAATTTACTTTGTTTGGGGAAATTTTTTAACGTTTTTTTCTGTACTATAGAAACATTTAGGGAAAAAGTAGAAAAGTGTGCCTAAACATATATTTATTTTAACTTAATGTGTATACCTTTGTAGAGCTCATTTTTTATTTTTAGTATAATCAGTTTCCTATAGTTTTTTTTTCTTGAGTCAATTAAAGATTGATCCTTTAAATTATTTAATTTTTTGCTTGTTTAATTATTTGATTTATTTAATTTTAGTGGAAGAATATCATTAATGAATGAACCGAATGTTGGACATTTACATTCTTTAATTTTTTGTATCATTATTTCATAACTAGATAGATAGATTTCGATTTTCAATAGTGAATATGTACTTCTGATGATCCCGTTATATGAAAAAAGGCTCGAAATGTGGAACTAAAAACAAATAAAATAGTTTAAAAAAAAGATAGTCACCGTACCTAATAAATTCGAAGATAATTTTAATATCAACAAATCATATTAAATTTATAAGCTTCTTAAATTTCTTATATTATACATACCAGTATATGCTTTATTGCGGTTGGAAAACGCCATCAACGTTAAAAACATAAAAAAATACCGATTTTGTTAGAATGAAAATATAATTTTTTGTCGGTTTAGTAGCCTATTTACAGATTGACATTTAAATAATGATAACACGCAACCAAATAATGCAAATATAATTTTTCATATTTTTTAACGGGTGTAGTAACTTATTTTAAGGTTAATATTTAAATATAAAATATCATATAGATACAAGTTGCAGCTAATGGTTCATATTTAAATTAAAGGTTAACTAAAAAATATAATTTTCCCAAAAATATATTTTTTCCAAAATAATAATAACAAGTTCGAAAATATTAAGAATTTGAGTAATTAGTTATTTTTAAAACAGCAGTCAAATATATTTATTTCGGTCGATTTAGAAACAAACTATAGAAAAAGAAGTAAATATTCTCTGCTTTCACAAGAAATTTTTTCCAACAACCGACCGCTGTCAGCTGCATACAAGTATTTAATGTTCCACATGTTTAATAACAATTAAACGAATGCACTTTAAATCGAGACTGTATTCTATAATTTGCTCAACAGCACTTTTTGTACTCTGCTCCACAGATCACCGCCAATTGCAGCGCCAGGTGCGCCCATATTCCCCTCCCAACAACACTTCGGCACAATGCGCGCACCACTCGCACAACTGTATCAGTCGCAAGAAGCAATCAACAGCAGCGGCATGCGTCCAGCGCCAAACCCATCAATTGGTAAGCTAAAATAAAAATGAAGTAAAAAAAAAATATAATAATTACATCCTTTTTTCACAGGTCGCCCTACAGTAGCACCACCGAAACCGCCATCAGTCAAACCACCGCCTCCGCCAACACCGGCGCGCAGCGTCTCCAATTCCAATCTGAATAGTATTGTGGGAGGCCAAAGTGCCAATGGCAATGTGACCATACCATATAGCGCTGTAAACACTACACTTATCTCTTCCGTAAACAGTAATAATTACTCATCGCCCACCACAACGCAACCACCTTCCAATTCTTCTTCCACCAGTAGTGTGTCGGCGTTGCGGGATCAATTTCGTAGCACAACAAATGCAACACCACCACCACCACTGCCGCCAACAGCAAGTGTTGTTGCTGCCAATATGAAGTCGTCCAGTAGTAGCAGCACTCAGGGCAGTCCAGGTAGCCCCGGCAGCAGGCAAGGGCCGAGTCGAGAAAAGCCCATAAAAGCAATCATATTGAATGGTGGTCCATTGAATGCGCCACCACTGCCACCACATCGAACAGTTCAAGCGCCCCCACCGCCGCTACGTCAAACGAGTAATGTAAGTAGCTTACTACAGTTTTCTACGTTAAATGACCAATTGAATTATTTTATGTTCTTTGAATACCCAAGGTGTCCTAATTAGTTTCGAAAACAAATTTGATGAAGTGCTAGCAAAATAGAATTGATAAAGCACATGTACTAAATACAGTTAGACTGCAACAGTTTGAAGCTCACATGGAAATTAATTTTACATTTAGCTGAGTGCTTTTCGGGAAGCGAAATGTAACTTTTTCTCGATTGCTTGTGTCTGTGCCCTCTTTCAATGAATTTCATAGAATATTTTATTTGTAAAGGCACGTTAACAGTTCTGTGCTTCTCTTTATGTAGTTCGAACAGCCTTGACTGTTTACAGTGTCAAAATATCTAATAATTACAAATTATATTTGTATCCAAGAGCAATACTTAAATAGTGACTACTACAACAATTCTGAAGCTTCTGAGCTTCTTTCATGTGTCATGTTATGTAAAATGTAGAATGTAATCATAAAATTATGGACACAATATTAATTTTATTTATTATATAAAAATTTAAGTTAACTAAAGTGCGATAATTGCCGCATCGCGTCGAGTTGACGGTCCTTGACCGGATAAAAATCCGGATCCGTTCCGTGGGAACGGTTTGGCAAGATATTTTCACTGATCCATCAAAAACAAGCTTTGTGTTGTAAACATTTTTTTTTACTCTAGGAAAGCTTTTAAAAATGTCGGAATTTCAAGTTGTTATTATCAAAATTTTAGTTTGAAAGTGACATTACTATCAAACGTACCCAGCTGGTTCCCCATCACTCAATTAATATTCTCTGTATAAATATACATGTATATAAATATAAATAATGCTTTTAATAAGAATGTAGGCCAATATTCTATTTGTTAGGCTACGCTTATTTGGTATCACCATTCAACCCCTACCTGGTCTTGTTAAAGAAACATATTATTTTACTTTGTGAATGGGTTTTGAAAGGTCATAAATGCATACACTCGTGGCCACGTAAACCTTACCACTTTACTTTTTTTTCGGACTCTTCGTTCATTCTGGATTTTCTTCAATTTTATTATTATTATGTTTTTGGTAAGCATTAATAAACTAAATTATATTATCTAATTATAATTATAGTTTTTAATTTATTACGTTTAATGAGTAAAAGACAAATTAGCTTTTCTGTTTCTATACAAAAGCGGACAATTTTATTGTTTTTAAAGTAATACCGACTAAACTTCGTGTTTCAATTAAAATAAAATAAAATATTAATTTCAAATATAGTGTAAATGAAATTAAATTAAAAAAATTAAAAATTTAATTTTTCAACGCTTGTCAGTCTCTTTTATTTCGAGCTTATTTTGTAAAGCTCACTACTTTCTATTAATTTATCTATAGCTGAATGTGTTTTGTTTTTCATTTTTAATATTATTGATTAATAACATGTCATTAACTTATTTCTAAATAAAAAATTTATTTGCCGCAAGAAGTACCGCAATAAAACGTTGTCAAATATGCACAATACTGGAAAGTTTTTAGTGGTAAGGTTTGCATGACCACGAGTGTATGTACATGCAAAATACCAAAATAACATACAAAATACCAAATACAATAATAAAACGTACTTTATATAATGTGAACATTGGAGAAACATTTCCTTTGACGTATATAGGTTTACTTCTGTTGGCATAGCAGTAAAGCTCCACTGCACACGTATAAACCCATGTATTTTTGTAATTGTCCTGTTTACATTCTCTCGCTGCGTGCTCTCTCTCTCTCTCATTTTATATGTATCACTCAATTTCATTTGCCTCTGAGGAATGTGAACGTCGTCAGGTGGCTTTACGCAGAATAATCAAGCGTGTATGTGTGTTTTGTGTGCATGCGAGTATGTGTGGGCATGACATATCTACACAAAAGTAAAATAGCAAAACAAAATCTGTAGCAGCGTGAAATTTTGGCATTGTGACAGTCAGACAACGCATAAAGCAATAGTATAATTTTAGGCGCAGCAGCTGGAAAAAATTGAAATACACTGATTTCCTAAAGTGATGGCACATTCTAATGTGGCATTGATTAATTATTAAAAATCAACGTAATTTCGGCGTAAAACAATCAATAATTTGTAACGGAATTTGAAGAATTTGCGTTTCAGCAGATAAGACGTAATATTCTTGCAACAAATACCGTTTTTTGCTGTTACGCGAATGCTGCTGAACTACAAACGTGTTGTAATTATGCAATTTCAGTAACTGTGCTGAGTATTTACAAGTGTTTAGAGCAGATATACATATATAGCTTTTTACGGTTTTTTATATTCATTGTGACTTAGTAACTGCTTTCAATGTTAACGCATTCATCAGGCACAACAAAAATAAAATTCAAACCGATTTTAGTTTTAGGTTTTATTTTTTGTAACTGCGTAAATTAAAGCTTGTATTTATATTTTAATAAACCATTTACTATTTTTTAATCTTCCGCCCACAGACTGGCAATAACGTGGCACCCGTGCCGCCACAACGACACTCTTCCATACGCGCCAATGCACCTGTAACGCCGCCAACAGCCAACAACAACAATATGCCCATGTTCGGAAACAATGTTGGTAATCTAACGCACGCCAATTCAGTCAGCCGTTTAATCACCGATTTGGAATCCCGTTTCGTCTTCCACAATGTCACCGAATTCCCAAAACCGCCACCGTTTCTAAATATTCCAAAAGTCTATACGGCCAAAGCGAATGGTATGTAAATATATGGGGACGAGAAGAAGATGATGAAGAAGAAGACAAAAAAGCTGTGTGGCTGTTTAAAGTGAACAAGAACAAAAGTTAAATATTTATGTTAGTTTTTGTAGTTATATGCAAATGCAAGCCAGCTGGCTGGATATAAAAAGCAGTCACACACAGGCTAGTTAGTAAGAGCGTGCAAGCCTAGACAGACAGACCGCAAGCAGACAGTCAAGACAATCGTATAGGTCAGGTCATAGTAGTGACCATGGAATTTATTGTAAAATTCGCGCAAATGGGTGCGAGCATATTGTAAACAAAGCAACAAAAATATTATATGGTGAATGCATACGCCGTAGTAGTTTAGCGCGTAATCTAGCAGCGTTTGCTCCCACGTGCGAAAGTCAACTTTTCTTCTACACTTTCTGTTTTTAATGCAAAAAGTACTTTTCATATTTTAAATCCAAGCTTTTAAGTTACTTATTTGGAATGCTTATGCAAATGCTGTGTATGGAATGCGATTGAAGTTTCATTTTTTTCTTTTAGTAAACAATAAGAATTAATAATTAACTTATATAAAGTTCAAACCATATATGTATATTAAAAAAAAGCATTTTACATGATTTTCTCTAATTTAAATTAATAGGTTTTTTTTATGGAATTTGTGAAACTTATTGGTATTTTGTATGAATTTCTGAAATATTTCTGTTTTAATATATATGAATTGTTGTGTAACAAGCAGAAATTATTGAAAACGGCAATAAGCGCTGAGTAATTTATTAATTTTTCACGCAATTGTTATATAGTAAATTAAGTTTTAAAAGCAATAATGAAATTAAAATTCAAAATATTAAAAAAATAGTAAATTTAGTAGTTTCAATAATTAAACAAATAGTTTCAAAAATATGAAAATACAAGATACTAAAATAAATATTTCATTATTTTTATGCATACAATTGTTAATAATTCTTATATTAAATAACTTCAAAAGTCTTTTTTGATTTATAGTTGGTATTGCCGACGTGAAATAATATAAAAAATATTACTTAATTAAATTTTTCTCTAAATTATATAAATGAAATTACGTTTTTACAAATTAATATTTAATAGTTTAAAAAAAGCAAGCATTGTCTCTTATACACATCTAGATGTGTATAAGAGACAGATGTTATACCGACTAAACTTCGTGTTTCAATTAATAAAATAAAATAAAATATTAATTTCAAATATAGTGTAAATGAAATTAAATTAAAAAAATTAAAAAAGCTGTCTCTTATACACATCTAGATGTGTATAAGAGACAGGTTATATATATATGTAATTTTTTTTTTTATTCTATTTATATTAGAGAAAATATTAAATTCATAAATTTACTAAATATTTTGTATTACAAATAAATGAACTAAATTTTAAATTTAAAATTGAGTTAAACAGGCGTAATTGTGGGTGTGTCGAAAAATATGCATATATATATATATATATATGTAATTTTTTTTTTTATTCTATTTATATTAGAGAAAATATTAAATTCATAAATTTACTAAATATTTTGTATTACAAATAAATGAACTAAATTTTAAATTTAAAATTGAGTTAAACAGGCGTAATTGTGGGTGTGTCGAAAAATATGCATATATATATATATATATATATATGTATGTAATTCTAAGCATACGAAGCACAAACACTGCTAAGCGCCGCAAGCATGCTATTTGCCACTTCTATTTAAAGGGGCACAGTAGTACAAGACATAAAAGGATCTTTTAAATAGAGTTTTCGTTGCAAAAGAAAAAAATCCTAAAACTATTTTTTATAAGAAAGTCAATTTAAAATGAAAATAATTTTTTTTCGGCACACCCACAGCCGGATCCTTGTTTAAATTCATATTTTTTTTACAAACTGAAGTGAAAAAAATTATATAGCTTTATATTTTTATAATATTTACCTGTAAAACCACTTGTTTTAATGTAATATTAATAATATACTAAAAATAATAATTAAAGCTCATAGCAATGCGAAATATAAAAATAATAATATATGAAAAAATTAATTAAAAGCATAAAATTCAATAATAATATATAGAGAAAAAAATAAATTAATATTTACGAAGCTTATAAATAAAGTAGTCAATTATCACTTATTGTCGTTTACACACACTAATTTAGTAACTGTATACTAAAATTTTTAATAACATATAATACAGAAAGGAATGAAGTATCTATTTTTTATGTTTGTAGCAATCATTCTTATGCATACTCCACACTAGCTTCGTACAAGTCAATTCGCTAACTACCAGCCTAAATGCATAAAAATTTAGTAAAATAAACATATAAAATATATAAAGCGATTATAGTTATTTTAATATATAATAAAAAACAACAGTTTTTTTGTTAGCATGCAACTTTGTATGTAAATTTGTATTATGTATAAATTTATATGTAAGTATTTCCTCCCTCATTTATATTTGTATATTTAAACATAAATGTATGTCCATCTAATTTTAATTTTAATTTTAGTATTCCCGTTTTTGTTTGTTTCTTTAATAAGCGAAACAAAAAAAAAATGTATAAAAGAAATTTTGTGAATAAAAATTATCAATTCATTTTACTTACTACTTCATTTGTACTCTTTCATTTGTACTGCGTGCACAAACGTACATACATATACTTTTTTATGTAAAGATTGAACGATTTCATTTGTTTGACAACAAATTTATATGGAATGTGCAATGTTAGCATTTATTATTATAATATATAATATAATTATTACATGTTGTTTGAAATATTGTCTAGAGTACAGAACTTTGAGCTTAGTTAGAGTTTATATTATTTAAAAATATGTTTGTGCGCATCTAAAACTTTTGGAGTCGTGTCAAATATTAAATTTTATGTCATTTCAAAAATTTTTATTTAATAATAATATTAATAATTATAGCTATAATACCCTTCACAGGGTAATTTTTTATAGAATAAAAGGGAATGAAAGGATCAACAATTCATGCCAGATATCTTATAATAAAATATAAAAGGTCTCCATACAAAAACTTGGTCTGAGGTATCGTCTGAAGTATCGACAAATGAGCCGTACTTTGGAGTGAAAAGGGCGTGTGTAATTTTCAAATCGATATTTCAAAACCTGTGGGTTAAAGTTGCGTATTTACAAACGAATAGAAAAACAGATGGGCATGGCTAAACCCATCCAACTCGTCATGGTTGGATGCATCAGCCCATGTGTGACTCCATTCTATATTTTAACCTATTAGTTTTTTGTGGAGAATTTCCTGTGTAGACGTTTATATTGAGCAACTTCTTTCTACCTAACCGTGGTTCAGCTGCTCCAACAACAACAACCACATATTCCCGTCTAAACATTTAACACTTACTTGTCATTGATTGTATCTTTATTGTTTAGAACTCAGTTGAAAACTATCTTTAATGTTGTTTATTATTACTTCGAACTACAACATTAATAAAAAAAACATTTATTTAGAGGTTGTAAGCGTTAATTTCGACACACTTAAATTTAATTGATTAACCAAGGCATATTTTTAGACGCTCACACCATATTTTATGCATTGCTAGTAAAAATAGAATCATTATAAAAAACATCATTGAGCATATTTCGAAAAATAAATTTCTTTGTCCTATAATATAGCGCCACTTCCAGCTACTAACATAAACAACAACAACAACAATTTTGATGGGGAAAGCACTAACACTGTAACACCAACAACAGCAGGAGCTTCCACAGATACAACACCACTAGCTGTAGCAAGCGGTGTGGCACGCAAACAGGCAGCACAACCATTATTTCCCTTGGGTGTGAAGAAGCATCGCGCACCCGCACCACCACCGCAAGCCGGAGTGGCTGCGGCAACGGTATCTGTGATAAGACAATCGAGTTTCCTTTATGGCGGCGCCGGTGTGGGTGGTGTTGTAGCACAACAACAACAACAAGCACAGCAGTGGTAAACATACCGCTGTAATGTGTATTGGAGAGGAAAGAAGTGGAGTGCAGTGGAGTGAGTTGGAGTGACGTATGTGAATCATAGTGAAAACATATTTTAGCAAGGTAATTAAAAACAAAATAATTAAATATAGCCACATTTAAGTAAATCAATATTTAGTATTTAATATATGTATGTATGTTATATTGAATATTGTACGAATATGTATGTACATATGTAAGTGTGCTTGTAATTGTAGTTTAATATTCTCAAAAGCAATTTCTGATGGTGCACAGAGATTTGGCGGAACATCTGTCACTTAACTTGTTAAGCGAAGTTGTTGAAATTTCTAAAGTAAACTTTAGGAAATTTTCAAAAAATATACATATGTATAAACAGGGTTACGAATCTTTAATTAAAATTTTTGAGATTTAAAATTTTTTATTTAATTTGGAATTAAAAATTGATAATTAAATTTTCTACTAGTTAGCCAAATATTGATATATTAATTGAATTTAATTTTGGAT
>NW_017535619.1:386984-388330 GCF_001853355.1 Bactrocera latifrons | reverse complement strand
TTAAATTAAAACATTACATTTTTAATTTCAAAATTGGAAGTAAAAAAAGAAAATTTAATTTAATTAAAAATTTATCGGTTTAGAGTATTGAAAATGCGACCTCAAAAAATCTGATATCAATTTTTTTTTTAATTTGTAATTATAAACTTGTTTCACATTCTTTTATTTTATGTTAAATTTTAAGTTTTTTTCAATGCGGTGTAAGATTTGAAATTAGAAAATTGTTTTTTATTTCTATACAAAAAATATCAATTTAAGTGTTTATTCTTTTCATTTCTTTAAAGCACTTAATCCTGCATACAAGTTTAGAAAATTCTAATATTCTATGTACTTGTGAATTTTTAGCGACAGGCTGAAGCTAATAGCGTCTAGTCGTTTTTGACTTTTATTAACATCAAATTTGGTTATTACCGCCTCATATAACATATATAATATAATATTTATACTAACTAAATTAACTATCATATTCCAATACATATAAAGACTTTCTTTTACACATAATGCCTTCATATTTGTATTGAAATTAATATTTAAAATTAAACAAAATTATAATTAACAACTAGAGAATTATATATCTATTGTAATTAAAATTGGTAGACGAATGTTACAAAACATTAAAATTATGTTTAGAATTATCCTCAGCATTTACCATGAAACTAACTAAAGATATTTGTAAATTAAAAACAGTCATTAACAGTGTTAAACAAAAAAAATAAATAAACAATAACAATAATATATGAATAAAGTATTAATTCAGCATATTTCTATCAAATATAGTAGAAAATTAATCACAAGAAATAACGAACGCACTAACTGATATTACCGGTATTTTTGAAAATAGACTGCAAGGCACTTGTTGGTGTTGAAATATCTAAGTATTAATAGTTACATACAATTATTACATAATAAGTTGAGACAAATCATATACATAAGTGTATGTATATGTATATTATAAATATATGATATATTTCAAATTATTACTAGTAAGCATTTAGAAATATTATCGAAAGCATTTGACCTTTCGAACTTCAAAATATCCCAAATAATACGGTAAATATCTACATGCATATGTGTGTATGTAAGTAAATGCTTAATTTTAATATAGCGCGTGCGTTCTTTGACTTGGGAGACTTCATACTGTTGTGTTTTATTGTTAACAAATTTCTATATCATGAGCATAAAAAAAATAAAAAAACATTAATCTATAAATTTACACAAACTTTCAAAGAAAAACTGTTATTATACGTCTTTTTTAAACATTTTTTTTAAAGTCCTTCAATAATTTTAATTTATCGTAGTTATACTTATTTTTTGACTTATTCAATGATTTTTATATATATTAAATG
>NW_017535619.1:381874-386833 GCF_001853355.1 Bactrocera latifrons | reverse complement strand
TACTAATATACATATTTAATCCATTGCACTTCACTGAATTTAGTTTCTATTTGAGTCGTATTATAATCCTAATCTTATTATTTTTTAATTGTTGTTGTTATTAACAACTTCTACCATTGTTGATAAGTATGATAAATATTTTATTGAAATGTTTAAAAATATACCCGAATTAATATATAAATACAAGTAATATAAAAAGTATTAATTGTGTATGTTTATATGAGTGTATGCATATTAAAATTTTATGAATTTAAGATAAACAATAATTACTTGTTAGTGGATTTTTTAATTATAAAGTATTTTATTCATTAAATTTTTTTAGGCATATGTTGTATTTGTTAGAACGTCTTATTAAAACGAACTTATTAATTAAAAAAACATGAAATGAAATATATATACATACATATTTATGAAAATAACTTACAAGTTTTTTATTAAAGAAATCTTACAAAAAGGGGAAAAAACGAAATTGAAGTGAGTGAAAGCAAAAACGCACGTCAACAAACACTAGGAAGGATCGACGTCGAGAAGCTGCAAACACAACAGACAGCCGAACGATTTTTTACTCGACTTGCACTCCTGCTCTCTGAGAGCACTCGACAACAATTCCGTATAAGGGAACTGTGGGACGGCATTTCAAACTCCTTACGTACAGCTGCAACCGAAAGCATTGGTTTTTGGAAAATGCAAAAGAATGGCGGCTGGTACGACGAGGAGTGCCGTGTCGCAGCGGAGAAAAAACAGACTGCCTATCTCTTAACGTTACGTTCGACCACAACCCGTGCGGCATGGGATAGATACCGAGTGTTGAAGAGGAAAGCTAGACGCATTTGCAGACAGAAAAAGAAAGAGGCCAAAATGCGTGAGTATGAAGAGCTTGATAAGCTGACCGACATGGGTAATACTCGAAGGTTTCAAGACCGGAGCATACGCTTGTAGAACCCTAAAAAGGTGATCTAGTCACCGATGCCCACTTCTCTAGCCTGCTGAATGGCAGTGAACGTACAACGCCAGGAGAAGGCGAACCCGATTACCCAGTCGATGAGATGGAGCAGACGTTCCATTGCCCGACCATGAAGAAGTTCGAATAACAATTAGCCGTCTGAAGAACAACAAAGCGGCGGGGCAGATGGATTGCCGGCCGAGCTATTCAAACACGGCGGCGAAGAACTGATAAGGAGCATGCATCAGCTTCTTTCTAAAATATGGTCCGACGAAAAAATGCCCAACGATTGGAATTTAAGTGTGCTTTGCCCAATCCATAAAAAGGGGACCCCACAATCTGCGCCAACTACCGTGGGATAAACTTCCTCAACATCGCGTATAAAGTTCTATCGAGCGTATTGTGTGAAAGATAAAAGCCCTCCGTCAACAAACTGATTGGACCTTATCAGTGTGGCTTTAGTCCTGGCATATCAATAACCGACCAGATATTCACCATGCGCCAAATTTTGGAAATACCCGTGAAAGGAGAATCGACACACACCACCTCTCGTCGATTTCAAAGCTGTTATCGACAGCACGAAAAGCACCTTCCTTTATGCCACGATGTTTGAATTTTGTATCCCCGCAAAACTAATACGGCTGTGACGTTGAGCAACACAAAAGGCTCTGTCAGAATCGGGAAGGACCTCTCCGCGCCGTTCGATACCAAAGGAGGTTTCAGGCAAGGCGACTCCCTATCGTGTGACTTCTTCAACCTGCTTCTGGAGAAAATAATTCGAGCTGCAGAACGTAATCGAGCAGGTACAATCTTTTATAAGAGTGCACAGCTGCTGGCGTATGCCGATGATATTGATATCATTGGCCTCAACGCCGTTAGCTCTGCTTTCTCCGGAAAGGATAAGGAAGCAAAGCAAATGGGTCTGGAAAGAAACGAGGGCTAGACGAAATATCTCCTGTCATCAAACAAACAGTCGTCGCACTCGCGACATGGCTGTCATGTCACTGTTGACAGTCATTACTTTCAAGTTGTAGATAATTTCGTCTATTTAGAAACCAGTATTAACACCACCAACAATGTCAGCCTGGAAATTTAACGCAGGATTACTCTTGCCAACAGGTGCAACTTCGGACTAAGTAGGCAATTGAAAAGTAAAGTCCTATCTCGACGAACAAAAGCCAAACTGTATAAGTTGCTCATAATTCCCGTCCTGCTATATGGTGCAGAGGCTTGGACGATGACAACAACTGATGAGTCGACATTGCGAGTTTTCGAGAGAAAGATTCATGGTCCTTTGCGCATTGGCCGCGGCGAATATCGCATTCGATGGAACGATGCGCTGTATGAGATATATTTATGACGACTTGACATGGTTCAGCGAATTAAAAGACAGCGGCTACGCTGGCTTGGCCATGTTGTCCGGATGGACAAAAACACTCCAGCTCTGAAAGTATTCGACGCAGTACTCGCCGGGGGAAGCAGAGGAAGAGGAAGACCTCCATTCCGTTGGAAGGACCAAGTGGAGAAGGACCTGACTTCGCTTGGAATATCCAATTGGCGCCACGTAGCGAAAAGAATAAACGACTGGCGCGCTGTTGTTAATTCGGCTATAATCGCGTAAGCGGTGTCTACGCCAGTAAAGAAGAAGAAGAAAGCAACTTCCAAAATCAAGAATGATAGAGAAAGAGATTACGCAATGCGCATGTTTGCTTTCAGTCAGCTTTTCTTGCTGATGTCACGGTTGACTTATTAGTCGCCCGCGCCTTTGAATGTGAATTCGAATTGTACTTTCGAGTGAAGTATTAATTGAGAAATTTTATATTTTTTAACTGAAACCACGATGACTGAAAGGTGGTTAGTGTCAATAACCACCTCTTTCCGATTTTTTACATTAAAATCCACGCTATCTATCGACAATCGCGTGAATTGTCATGAATGTTTGTACCTTTTTTGACAAGGTGCGACCGGTTAGCCGCATATTCGATGAATAACAGTTCAATTGTTTTCATTTGAAAATCGTGCTAACGTACATTTTTTCTTGTGTTTGATCAAAAATATCATCGACATACTGAAATAAATATAAAAATACATGAATACTTACATGCCTAACTCATACATATGTAGATTAATGTGAGGAATACAATGCTCGCGACAGTTTGCAAACGACATCTGCCAAATATTAAAATACACACGTTCTTATGGACGGACCTATTTTGACAGCTACACGACTGCAGGCCGACAGTTGTCGTTCTCGCTAACTTCAATTTGATCCTATATTTGCCAACGACAGTAGGACAACAATAGAGTTGACAGTAGAATGGAAGATAGAGAGATGAGGTAGAATGGTGATGCCACTAATATGTAAAATGTAAAATTACTCAAACCTCTAACAAAACTAACGTTATTTTACAAATAAAAGCATAAAATAGCTCCGTTACTTCATTTATAATAACAATTGATAATTTAAAACAAATATATTTATATATATTATATAAAAATTTCACTTTGAACAAATTATTTAAATTTCATTTAAGTGCAAGGTATTAGTATGGCCACAACGGAATTGTATACATGCAAAATGGACAACTGCGTTGTTTTGTGTACAAGCCGACCATTGTTATGTTTATGTAGTGGGATTCACAACGCCATTTTCAGTTCATTGTCGTGCTGCTGCAGTCTGTCGCGAGCATTGTGTTCCTCACATTAATCTACATATGTATGAGTTAGGCATGTAAGTATTCATGTATTTTTATATTTATTTCAGTATGTCGCGCAAGCTAAATAATAGACAAATCGAAGAATACTTGTTTGAAGATATTCCTTCAGATAGCGAGAGTATTTGTAGCGATGAGGATACAGAAGATCATCCAAATCCGCTGGTGTTAGGCGATTCGATTGGAGAAGTTCAAATGACTGATTATGACAACTTTGATTCCGATGATGACATCCCTCTGTCTAATTTAGTACTTCGGAATCCTGAATCTACAGAGTCTAACACTGTAAACTCAAACAAACCGGATACAATGGCTCCAAAATGGAAGAAGAATTATAGAATGGACATACCTGGTGAATTTACTGAAAGTGTGGGAATAACCGATAAAATTCTTAGTATGGAAAATATGCAAACTCTTTTACTATTTCGCCTTTTTTGGACAGAGCATTTACAAGATATTTTATGCATGACGGCTATGCATCGAGGATCTTGAGCTTCAATAGATTCAGTTGGCTTTTGAATTACTTACATGTAAATGACAATAGTCTAATGTAAAATAGAAATTGCCCAAATTTTGATAAACTTTATAAAATTAGACCACTACATCATGCGAACTAATTAAAAAAAAAACTACAAACCATAAGAAAAAGTTGCGATTGATGAGAGTATGATAAAATTCAAAGGCAGGAACTATCTGAAACAATACATGCCGAAAAAACCTACTAAACGAGGGTACAAGGTTTGGATGATGTATGCATGGTCAGGTTATTGCCTAGATTTTGATGTTTACACCGGAAGACAGAGTGCTAGCGTTGAAACTTACTTAGGTGGTAAAGTTGTAAGAAATTTTTGACAAAATTTGAAACACAAAAATCATAAAGTCTATTTTGAGAAATATTTCAACAGTTACCCTTTACAAGTTAAATTACGAGAAGATAATATTTTCGCCTGTGGAACTGTGAACTCAAATAGAAATTTCTTACCAACGCTAAAAGAAGACAAGCATTTAAAACGAGGAGAACATGATTACCGGATGAGTGACACAAAAATATCTTTTTTGAAATGGAAATTATCATGACCCTAAGGATGTCGGAAAAGTTACCCGCCGAGAGCGTGATGGTATTGAAGTATCATGTCCGTAGTCAGTGAAAGATTATAATGCGAATATGAACTTCGTTGATAAATTCGATCAACTGAAAGGAAGTTATGCTTCTTCTTCTTGATTGGCGTAGACACCGTTTACGCGATTACAGCCGAGTTAACAACAGCGCGCCAGTCGTTTCTTCTTTTCGCTACGTGGCGC
>NW_017535619.1:350123-379434 GCF_001853355.1 Bactrocera latifrons | reverse complement strand
TAGTAAATGCCACAAGGACCTACTCGTCTCTGTCCTTGTCCCGTCCATCGCATTTCTTGGACGGCGGTGATGTCAGCCTTTATTTTTACGAGGACATCAACCTCTGGGCAGCGGCACCTTCCCAATTAAGGGACCGGACATTCCAGGTGCATGCCCTCAATTCGTAGTCCTTATTTCGTTTGTCTCTCATCCGAGGCTGTTGTTGCGTTGTCATTAGGGTGGTTTTTTTACGTGGCGGGTCCCAAACCCAGCGCACAACCCTATGCAGGGAATGTTTCGCCTTCTCACTTTAGCTCACCTTCAAACGGATGTTCTTAGGCTACCCAGAGGATACTTGGTCAAGGACCGGAAGTCGTGAGCTGCTTGAGTCATATGCAAAAGAATCGTTTCTGGCCACTCCCAAGTGAATGGCGATCAGAGAACTTTCCTCACTTGCGTGAACTTCTACACATGACTCCATCCTATGTTATGCTGTTGATAGAAAATCCCACAAGTGGTGGCACAGCCTTTTGCTTTTGCAATGCTTTTTTAATTTATAAAGAACTACAGTCCTCTTCACACAGGGATCTAAGCCCTTTGACTTTGAAAGCATTCAGACGAAGCGTATACCAGGGACTACTGGCCCCAGCATATGTCAGAGACAAACGAAGGCCCGAATCAGTGAACAGCAACCGCAATTCTACATCTTCTTCTATAGGCCATGCATTTATAAAACGTCACAAGCCAACAGTCCCTTCAGAAATTCGTCTTGAATCCAATCGCCATCAACCTGAAAGAGCACATCAAGAAGATGCTGTCTAAAGAAGAAGAAGATGCTCACTAAAATATTTCCAGTCCGTACTATTTGGCAGTGTAGTACATGCAAAGTGCCTCTTTGTCTATGCAAGGTAAAAGCTTGTTTTTTAGATTTTCATGAAAAAAAAATTTACCTGAGTTCCGTTCCGGAGAATTTCATTATATCATATAATATTAATAAACAATATAAGTAACTCATAATTGTTTTGTTTCTATCAATAGTCACGGTGGTTAGTGCCCCTAACCACCTCATACCTCGAAAACCTTCATATAATACGTAGATTTTTTGTTCATACTTTCAGTGATATTTCAGCTGTAAATAATACCAAAACAATAATCGAAACATTCAATATATTCTTAATCTAAAAGCGTGACTGAAAGAGTTAAAATACGTTGCGCAGTGTTCGGATGCAATAGTAACAATGTTAAAAATACTGCTACAGAGTGGAGATTTTTCCATTTCTCTAACGAAAAAACAGTACTAAAACAATGGATTCATTTTTGTCGTCGGGCGGACAAAATTAATGTTAAAAATGCGTTAATTTGTGAAGTGCACTCCATAAGCCTCCGAAAGCAATTTGCAGTTTATAATGTTTAATTATATCATTTTGATTACAATAATTTTACTTGAATAACCAAACACTCTTACAGGTTTAAGCTCGCGGAATCCAACGAAGTTACTACCTAGCGCTTTTCCCACGTTAACCACTGCTCCTGTAGAAGTTCGTCTCGTTTAAACCAGGACGTTTTAGAAATATTTTGATGTAATTAGTTTAAAAGGCGGTCTTCACGATCACCCTGACAAGCAGGAGTTGAAGTATAAGCTGCGTTCCTATATACTTGGTCCCAACGAAGGAGCGGTTACAGATGAAGGAAATGTTATAGTCGATAACACCCCAGATTTTGAAGGGAATTACTTATCTCTAACTGGGAATTATCAATATATATTAAAATTAGATAGCATTATAAACCTAAAACTACAGAAAATATTTTAATATAAAAATGAACTGATGTGAACAAATGAAAATATATACTTACTTACAAACTAAGTTTTTGCATACTTACCACTATTTCTTATCTTAATTATAATAATAAACTTAATAAACAATTTATTCCATTCATTTATACGCATGTATGTATTTATTATATTTTTGCAGGTAATATTTTTTCAGTTGGGTCACACTTTAGTTAGCAGATCTAAACTCCACTGGCCCAACTGAAAAAAATTGATGACTTGGAGATTCTCAACAACGACGGACTTGAGAATTTGGCAGGGTACATCTGCCACAAACTTGGTAAAGACAACCCTGAAATATGTGCCAATTCAGAAAATTGTTCATCTTATACTTGGGTGGATCCCCTTTCTGAAGACGGACTCTCAAAACCAACAGATATGTTGATGGAGCATATGCGAGCCTTGCAAGCAGTATTTGATGACATAAATGGTACTGATTTGCATATATTAAGTTGTCAAAAAAGTCTTGCGGTATTTTTGCTAGTTGGCGCTGAGAGCGCGTAGTTCTAGTTTTATTCGGCGCATCGGGTCATGCTATACCTTTTTGGAAAGCTCATTTCACGCGATAATACGTGTTTGATTGAATGTCGTTTCTTTTAAGTCGTTCGTGAGTTATAGCGTCGCAAACATGGAGCAAAATAAAGAGAAAATACGGCATATTTTACAGTACTACTACGATAAAGGAAAAATGCATCTCAAGCCGCCAATAAAATTTGTGCAGTTTATGGACCCGATACAGTTTCCATTTCCACCGCACAACGATGGTTTCAAAGTTTTTGTTCTAGTGTAGAGGTGGTCGAAGATTCGCTACGCTCCGGAAGGCCTGTCGTCGAAATTGCGATAAAATCGCTGAATTGGACCAAAGAGACCGGCATAGTAGCAGCCGTAGCATCGGTCAATGCTGGGCATGAGTCATCAAAAAAAAATTTTACCAACAATTGAAAATCCAATAAAAAAATACCGCAAGACTTTTTTGACAACCATATATGTACAAATCATGTTCAAAAACACTTAGATTTAAGTAATTTTGTAAACTGTACCACGAAAGTAAAAGAATTGTTAGAGCTAGAATATTTTTTTTTTTTTGGGATTCATTCCCTAAATAAAAACATAATTAAAAATATGTACAGCAGAAAAAGAAAATTAAAAAAGACAATAAATTGATAAAATGAAATAAAAAATATTCAATATTTTTATTTGCATAAATGTATATGGTTGAAAACAAACACAGCAAAGAGATAAAATTAAATAATACAATGAAAATACAATGAAATTAATATGAAATTAATATGAAAATATTCACTTCTATTGATATCTATATATATTTACTTATATTGATGTTAACTTTTGATGATATTAATGTTCTGTATCATGGTACCATGTTCTGTATGCTTGCAATACAAAATTGCTTCTTATTGCAAAGAAAAACTAACAACTAAAATCAGCTGATTGTACGTTGGTCAACCTTAGTAAGTAACAATTGCTAAAAAATCTAGAAAACCTAATAAGTGAGAACTTCAAACATTATTTCCTGCTTAAAGAATAATAGAATGGCATCACAGTTTTTTCATTCCAAAAACCATTGTGAATGCACACTTTCACTTTGCAAGCAAACAAATAGTAACAAAAAATCATCTGTTATAGTAAACAAACTGTTGTTAAAATTTCCAAAATGCTAACTTCTATGGTTAAAGAGTATCAAGTTAAACAAGCCAAGCGAAAACAGGAGCAAGGTATGCAATAAAAAACAAATAAGGATTCGTTGTAATAATAAACTAATTTATGTTCAGAAATACGACGCAAAGACGTTATTGAATCATCAAATGAGTTAACACAGGCCATTGTAGACCACTTAAATGTTGGGTGAGTATGTGCTTACATACTATAAGTACGGAAAATTTATTTTAATGTCACTTTTGGTAGTGTGGCACAAGCATACTTGAATCAAAAACGTTTGGATGCCGAGGCAAAACAGTTACACGTCGGCGCTACCAACTTTGCCAAACAGACGCAGCAGTGGCTGCAATTGATTGATAATTTCAGTAGTGCATTGAAGGTACATCTGTTTCTTGAAAGTTAAATTTTAATTAAAAATTTTTGTTATTCCAGGAGCTGGGTGATGTGGAGAATTGGGCACGTAGCATAGAAAGTGATATGCAAGTCATACAAAATACACTGGAGATAGCATATAAGACATCCAGGCAAACACAACAATATAATGCTAGCAAATAACTGTGAAAACAACTATTAGTTGCAAATATAAGTTATATGAAATCAGTGTTGATATTTATTTTCTTCCAAGGAAATAGAAAACGTCATTTGTACTACATTTACAGTTATACATTCTAAAATATTTCCAATTACGATTTCAAATTTTTCCCTGTAAATTATACATACAGAAATCAAAATTCAGTTGCTTTCCATTTTTTCTTTTATTCCATTTGTATTAGTAAATATTAAAACTAATTAAAATTAAAATTACAAGTAAACAAAAGTAAAGTCTCGCTTTTTTATAATATATAAAAAAAATAGCAGCGAAACGTCTCCACTTCAGTTATTTGATGTCTACTGGACATACATACATTTAAATAATTACATATGCAAATTCTTTAATGCAGAGGTGGCTACATCACATTTAAATAGTGCTTCTTTTTTTTTTGTTTTAATTATGAAATTGCAATACATACTGTCTACTGCTAAACAGAGTTATAAAAATGTTTGGTAGTCAACAAATAAAATGTGTTATAAGTAAGCAAATAATAAATGATGTTATTAAATAAATAGCAATTGTAATTGCATTGAAACTAGCATAAATAATAAAAACAGAGTAAATGCCAAACTTGGGCGAAATAATTCAATATTATGCTGCTGGCTGAATAGTACGTTAATTCGATTGTTACAAATAAAAAACACATTCCATACATTATTTATAATAAATAATTTGCTGTCAAATGTTCAATATAATGAAAACGTTAACAAAACACCCACGTAAGGAACCAATAACTCATGATATTTCGGTATAATTCAGCAGCTATTTAAAATCTGTAATTTTTGTTCACATTTTGCACATTAAGTCCATTTGAAAACATAGGGAGCAAAAGTACTACAGTTTATGTTTTCTGTGTAAAAATTACTAATAACATTATAATTTATACACATAGCAGTTTCAATAGCGGGCACGCCCTGTAAACGAAAAACAAACAAATTCATTCTAAGTTAAATATCATTTCGATTTAATACATACGCGGAGAGTAGGAACGACTCCGACTGCGTTCATAACGACGCCTTCGATCACTGCGGTAGTTATTGTTGCGACTGTGATAAGGTGAGCCCGAGCGACGACGGGGACGATAGTCATCTCGATAGCGATCATTATGCTCACGTTCACGTCTTGGCAAACGAAGGTAGAGAAAAATTAATAATCTTTACTTATATACATTAAATTACTATTTGTTTACATACCGTGTTTGTCGGCCCATATAGACACCAGGAGTGGGAGTGTGCGGTCTTTGCGTTGTTGAGTAATCAACTCTTATGCGCCGATCATCAATTTCCATGCCGGAGCAGGCGTCCTTGGCCGCCTTTGCATCCGCTATGTCCTCATAATAAATAAAACAAAATCCACGCGATCTACCAGTCTGTGGAAAATAAAATATATTATATTAGAAATCAATATCTTCAAGATAATTTTAACATAATTATCGCAAATGTATGGGAGAGCCTTTAGTATGTACACGCAAGTGTCTTTGGCGTGCTACTCATTATCTCCAATTTAGAAAGTAATTGGTTTAGCCATTTTTTAAGGTCATTTAAAAAAAGTTTTATTTGAAAATGTATCCATAATTAATAAATGGCAACTCCATGCTTCATTACTCGTATAATCAATATGCTCACCTGTGCATCAATTACAACTTGTATTCGTTCAATGGGTCCAAATCTGGAAAATATATCACGTATTTTTTGTTGCGTTGTATACACACTTAAACCAAATACACCTATACACCGATTTTGCACTGGCTTTTCCTGTCAAATTCAAACCAGAATGTAATATATAAATGCACAACTTTAAAAGCCATACAATAGGACTCACCCTATTACCACGACGCTTTTCGTATGTGCTACGGGAACGTGAACGGGAAATACGACGACCATGACGTGGAGAGAGTGACCTTTTAACATGCGAAAGAGGAAAAAATTCAAATATTGAATATTGGGTATACCACACCAAGTGTAAATATATATTTTCAAAAAACAATTCGCATTGATAACTGTGTTGATCGTTAGGTTATTATGTGTGCCCTTTAATATTCTTTTTTCACACTTGAGTTTCATTGAGAGGATTGTATTGTGATGAAATTTGAAAAACTTGCGCTGTTGCGTTAGACTTGATACTATTGTGTACTTTTTATTTTTTGCGTTCCGCCGTTTGTCTCGATCATTAAATCACAGAAGAAACATTTGGGTTTTTGTCTAATAATATTTGCCGTTCAAGTCACTTCTGTGTAAATTTTTGAAATTGAATCTTACATTGAAATTATGCCTTTCATTATTTGAGTTCATATAAGTTTTTGCTACAATTTCACTATTCTGAAACGGGAAAAACAACCACTACGTTATTGAAAACTATCGTTGTAAATACAGTGCTTAAAAATATTTCGTGATTTCGACAAATCATTTTAAACAAAGAGTTACAAAACTCACACCATGTCGAAAGGCTTTAGTTATTTACAGCCGTGAAAGCTGTTATGTATCTATTTTTAGAAAATATATACATAAATATAGTTACTCTAGAAACTCAAATATCACAAATATTTAAAGCAAAACGTACACGTCTTATGATTTTTAAACGATTATGAACGCCTTGCAAGAAAATGTATCCACTTTGTAAAACTAAAACTCTGCAGAAATAAAAAAAAATTCTGGTTGTCATGACGACTGATAAGACGTGAAAAATAAATTTAAATATATAGATGCATAAATTAGCCACTAACGTGAATTATGCATGTATGTAGATACTTACGTTGAAGAGCTTTGACTGGCTTCTGAGTAACGTCCAACTCGTCCTGATGGCAGTGGTGGCGGAGAATGCGGTTGTCGTGAAGCTGATCTACTGCGAGAACTGTACACCTTTTCTCTTGAATGTCGTCTATTTAAGAAACTTAAAATTACTATTTTAGTAAGTTTGGATTTAACAATTGATACATACCGACGCCCATTGTTGCGGCGAACTGGTGACTTGGTGTAACTACGACGTGGGGAAATACTGCGACTACGTGAACGAGGACTCTAGAATAAAAAAAAATTAATTCAATAGTGTTTATTAACATTTCGCGAATACCTTAAACATAAGCCCCATAAAATGAGGTTATGTTAATGTTTGGTTACATTGAATATCAACTAAACTTGATGGAAAGTTTCACTATATTAAAGTATCTGATTATTTTCAATGTTTTCGCGAATTTCTTAGTCAGCCACTTTAATTTTACTACATATATGCCGGTTAACAATGTAAAGTATGCTAGTGCAGTCTTTCGCAAGCGTCATATCGTCGCTTTAAATAACTAATATTTTATATCTCTACACTCACCATTATAACTATTCTACGGGGTTTAATTTTATTTATAGTATAGTATAATTATTATTCTACCACGAATTTTTACAATTAGCTTGTGATTAAAATAAAAATGCCCGCTTGCTCTGAATATGAGCTGACAAATCACAATAAACTTTTTGTACTAGTAATATTCACAATGCCAATATGGATAAAGTTGCCAACTCTTCAAATATTTATAGCTATAGCAAATGCAGTGACAAAAGAATGGACATTATTGCAATTACTTAACAATGTCTAAAACATTTCCGAACTGTTACTTTCTTTAATTAAAAGCTCCGTTATAATACTGAAATATATATAGTTTTACCTAAAAGACATCATAGTTCCATATAAACTTAAAGCAAATACATAAAAATTATAATTCGCAAATATATTTGCATTTCCAAAATTTGTCATTTCTAGGCCTATTAATGCCCACATTGAATTGTCTGTCAACCATTTCGGGTATAAATGACATCCACAAAAACAATATACAACCAAGTTTGTGGATGTACGCGCGCGGTACCGCTTGTTCTTTTTGTGAGTTTCGCAGATTTATAAAGAGATTATTTTCAGTGCAAATATCTACATTAATGTGACAATTTAAAGTGTTTAAATGCTAATTTTTACTGAATATTGAACAGACAGTGTACAGTGCAGAAGAACTAAATATTATATCTACATAATAACTCCTTAACGGGGAGTTTTTATAAGATTTCCTTTAGTGTAATATAAATGCAGGCAGCAATGGCGTAAGGGTGAATGCAAAAAAAGAATAAACATTTTGCTGACAAATATATATTTAAAAATGGACGAAATTGAATACCTGGAAGAGTACGAAGATTTAATTCTACCAAGTAAGTATAAATTGCTCTAAACTCGTGATAATTGTTTTTTTTTTTACAATGCCTATAATTTATACTTTTCTACTAATAATTCGATATTCATGTCTTAAGCAATGAGTACTCAAACTGCAACTACTAAAGGTCGTAACAGGACTAATCTTGTTACTATGCCAGATGATGAGGACTCTTCTTCTATAGATCAAGATATTTTCGACAGTTTATTCGATGATAACTCGGACGACGAGTCTGTAATGCATAAAAAAGGTATGTTTGTGGTGCGTCAACTTGTGCTGTGTGTTTTATTCAAAATATTTTTCATAAGGGCCTGCAAAACTGAGTCAGCGTAGTGAACACAGTTCACGATATTCTCGCGTTTCCATGGACTCGCTCGATATGCTTGTAAAAGAATTAGGTATAAAATATAAAATAGTTTTGCAAGTTCAAATACATATCAACTTATATATAATTTAGGTGAGCCATTCAATCCAAATACAGATGGTTCGAAATCGACCAATAAACCCCAACCTAAACAAAGCAATGTTAAGGTTACTCAACCCAACAAAACAGTACAAAAATGTGAGGTTCAGATTTAAATCATATTATTTTGTTGGGAATTTAATTTCGATTATAAATTTTATAGCTACAACCACAACTACAATGACAAAAGGTACCAACTCACCAACGCCTGCATCTAGTGTGAGTATGAAAACCAACAAAACAGAAGCAGCTAAAACAATTGTGGAACGCAATAACAAAACTAAATCCGTGGCTACGGTAAGGCCAACAGTGCAACAGAATCAGGGCCAAGCATCAGCGTCAACAAAGATAATAAATTCAAATGATGTAAGTTATAGTATGCGTGTTTCATTTGACAATTCAAATTTATAAATGATATATTTATTTTACAGAACGCGTTGCCAACAACACGCATATTACAAAGCAATAGAAGTTGTGGTATTCAAAATGCGAAAATAACTAGTGGTTCCACAAATTCAGCTAAGGGAGCCTCGCCCACTCCGTCAACATCGCGTAAACAAATTTCAGCTGCTACTTCAACAACCAGCAGTAACAGTAATTCGCTTAACAGTAGCAAGCATAACACGCCAATTACAGGGTCTAAGCGAATTATTGAACGTTCGCAGACAACCATTATAAAACCTGAAAAACCACAGATTAAAGATCCCGCAGAAGATCCTTTAAGTAAGCATATTTATTACTAAATATTTGTATTTATAAAAATAGTTGCATATTTTTTTAATTAAACATGTATTTATAATATGTAATTATATTACGTCAATTTGTTAGGTTTGGAAAATATTGAAAATGAATCGGACAGCGATACTGATTCGTTTATATACTCCGATGTATCTGCTGATACATTCGTTACATTGAGTGATGTGGACTATGATGAACGGCATATTATTGAATTGTCTAACGACTCCAACTATGAACGTGCTAATCTAGGTAAGTACATATTTCATAACTTATTGAGTAAGATAAGGTGGAAGTAAAAATGAAAAAACCTACAGACAAAATACGTGGGTCAACGCCTTCCCCCACAGTTTCTGATGATTATAAAAGTGATAAGGAGGATACCCAGACAAAAATGACGTCGAAATTTGAGGAAAATTCTAAGGAGGGCTCTGTATTGGAAAGAAATGCAAATGTTACGTCGAAATTTCGAGTACGACAATATGTTGACGCCGAGGTAACAACAAGTCGTCAACGAAAACAAGAAACGCCTAGTATTTCGAATGATAAATTGTCGAATGCGGAAATAAATTCAACATCAAAGGATACGCTATTGGAGCGTATAGATACTGTGCTATCCGTAGGAAATGATAAAGCAGAGGAGCTTAAATTTAATGCGAAACATATTGATAAAGTCGAATCTGAAGTTGAAGTTGTAATTGATAGTACAGATGAGGCCAAAGATAAGAAAACGGATAATATGCCAGAAAGTGCAAAAGCTTGTGATCACGTGGATGACATGCCAATTGTAAAGCCAGGAGTAATTCAAGGTGATCATCTTAAAACACTGAAATTAGAATTACTAACCAATGCATTATCTTCCGCAGAGCCATTCACAACTGAAACAATGGAAATCGATATGGGAGAAATTGTGGAGGAAGACGTTGAAAAAGAAAAAAATAATTTGAAGGATAAAATTAAGGAAAATACTGTTGAAGAAAGTAAAGAAATGCCAGATTATGATAGAACTCCTAATGACGCAATAAGGGTTACAACAAATAAAAAAGTTGATGATGTAATACAGAACTTGCCAACTACTGAAAATATTGATGCATCTGTGCACCAACTAGAAGTCATAAGTGAGCAGGTTGTCGAAACAGTGGAGAGCGCTGAGACAAACGAAACCTTAAATACAAAACAAAATGACACAGAGTGCACTACAAATGTGTGCAACGAAAGAGAAGTGAGCGAAAGAAATGCTAATGAACTACAAGAAGCGGCAGTTGCAGTAGAAAGTGTAACTAATAAAACTCCAAATATTTGTAATGAAGATCAAGTGGGAAATGTAGAGGCAGAAGTAGCTCCTAAAAACATGGCAGATGAAAGCAATAGCAATAGTGCGATAAAAACAGATGGCGAAAATGTTGAAAGCCAAGGTGACGTAAACAAAATAGAAAAGGATGATACCAAAGCGCATGCCGAAAAAGACATCGATCAAGAAAATTTCGGGCTGAACACGGGAGAGGAAACAAATGCAGAGTTGCAATTGAAGAAATACGAAGAACAAAATAAAATAATAGCAACATATGCTACGAAACAAATTGAGGAGACTGAAAATAGCAAAAAGGATGAAATTAAAAATGAAAGCTCGTCAGAAAATTTAAAATCACAAAAGGAGAATGAGGAAGACTGTGCGATCAGTTCGAAAAATGCCAAAGCATCGCAAGAAACTGTTAAGAAAATCCGTGGAACGGATAAACAACGCGTGAGCCTAAGGCGTTCAGAGACACCCGTGAGTACCAAATTTACGGAAAGTAAATCGCAGATTGTTGCCAAGAAACCAACCGAGAAAGAATCTAAATCTACCAATGATATGAAGAAAGCTGCATCAAAAGCTAGTGCTGAAGCAGATGTAGAAAAAGTGGTGGATGATGTTTATATATCGGACGGAAAGAAGGATGCAACGGTTGTATCTAAAGATGGCAAATCGAATGAAGATATCGAAAGTGTCAATATGAAAGAAGTAGGAAAAAGGTCACAATCCAGCAGGAACAAAAGTAATACACAAAAAACGTATAGCAAAATTGATGACAGCAAGAGTATTAGTAAATCCAATATGGAGACGGATAAGACAAGTTCTGAAATACAATACAGGAAGTCTAGATACGATAAAAAGGAAGAGGTTTTACGAGCAGTTTCGAATAGTGAACGTAGCGACGTAGCGGAACCACAATCTGTAGATGGAAAGCAGGAAGTTCGTGAGACAGAATATAGCAGCACAGTAAAAGATGTAGATGAAAGGAAACTCATAAAAGAAGTAATAGCAGAGACACAACCTAAACCCGAAGATATGATGCGCTTAGAAAAGTGCAAAACGCCTGAATTGACACCAAGACACGATAGAAGAGTGCGTGGACTAGTGGTCTCCTTGAAGAAGACCGATTTATCAAAAGTTCTTAATGAAAAACTTTTACGAAAAATAAACACCCAAGCAAAAGGTGAAATGCCAACTGATGTAAAGGAGAGTGAAACAGCAGCCGACGGCAACATAGAAAAAGCCAAAATAGACTCGAAAGAGCAAGAAATGCCGACGGTTACAATAAAAAGTAGATCGAAGGAGGATATGTCTTCAGATATAAAGAAAAAGGATTCTTCCGTTGAAAAATCAACAGAAGTAGGAAACAAAGATTTAAAAGTCGAAAATACTACAGAGAAAGCAAAAGAAGATACTAAACACGATAATCTTAAAGATAAAGCTGATATATGTAGGAGGGATGAAAAATCGGGCGAGAGCTCAAAGAGGTACTCTAAATATGAAACACCTAGCAGTAAAAGCAGGCGAGAGCGAAGTACTGATAAATCTGTAGAAAAAGTAAGTGAGTATTCGAAATCCATGAAAGTTGAGGATAAAGCAGAACATTCATCGAAAGAAATCTGTAATAAAGCAACAAATAAGGATTCAAGATTAGAAAAATTTGCAGATGATACAAAAAGATATTCAAGGGGTGAAAAAATTCCTGAAAGGTCAAAGAGAGAATCAAAATATGAGAGGTCTACGGAGAGAGCAAAGAAGGAATCAAAGGAAGAAAACCCTTCAGAAAAATTAAAGACTGATTCTAAAGATTCTACAGATAGAACAAAGAAAACTTCGAAAGAGGGAAAGTCGATGAGTGATGGCAAGTATGAAACAGAAATGAAGGAATCAAAAGACAAACCTGAGTATAAAATGAGGGGAGACTCAAAAGAAGAAAGATCAAAAGGTTCTTCCAAAAGGTCTACAGAGAGAGCTAAGGAGGGTTCAAACGAAGTAAAATCTGCTGAAAAAACAAAGACTAATTCAAGAGAGTCTATGGAGAAGAAGGCTCCAAAAGAAGAGAAATTTTATGAAAAATCTAAAAAAGACTCAACAGAAATATTTGATGACAAATGTCAAAGAGACTCGACAGACGAAAAAAGTGTCGAAAAAATTAAGGGTGAATCAAAAGACTTTACACATAGGACAAATAAAGACACAGATGAGGCAAAATCAACGCGCCTTTCAAGATGTGATAAATCTATAGAGCGTTCAAAGAAGGACTCAAAGGACGAAAAATCTGAGATAAATCTAAATAAAGTTTCAAACCAGAAAACACCATCTGCAGAAGCTAAGATGGAATCAAAGCATGAAAAGTCCGCGGATAGATCCAGGAAAAATTCAAAGGAAGAAAAAGTAAGGGGTGATTCTATAGAGCGCTCAAAGAAGGACGAAAAATCTAAAATATATGCAACTAAAGTTCCAAATGAGAAAAAAACATCAGAAGAAGCTAAGATTGAATCAAAACATGAAAAGTTCGCCGATAGATCCAGGAGAGTTTCAAAGGAGGAAAAAGTAAGGGGTGTTTCGAAAGAGGAAAAAACTTCAGCGTCAACAAGAGTTGATTATAAAGAAACAAAAAAATCGGAGCAATCAAAGTGTCATTCAAAACAAGAAAAATGTACAGACAAAGAAAAGAAAGACTCAAAAAGTAAAGAATCTGAAACAAAGGCTGCAATTTTTTCGAAGGAAGATAAACCTATAGATAAAACAATTGAAGATTTAGAAAAAACCCAAGAGGTAAAAGCAAAGTCAGAAGATGACAAAATTACCGATTATCGGCAGTTAAAATGGAAAACTGAGAAATACACACGGAAAACGAAATCTCCTAAAGATACTCAGACAGTGTCAGATAGTGAACTGAACGTTGAAAAGGAATCTAAAAATGGGACTTGTGAAGCAAAGCAATCTACCGTACTAACTGTAATGCAAACCGAAACAAGCGATAAGAAAACTATAAGGCAAAATTCGGCACTCTCTGATGAGTTAAACATGGAATCAAATGCAGACTCCACAGAAACTGAAACTACTCAAAATTGCGAAGAGAGCGAAAGCAGATTAATAGATTCCACTGTTGAGAGTCGAAAAGAAGATATAGAAGTGACAGAAGAAAAGGGCGATGCTAACGATAATGTAAATACTAGTAAAGTTGAGCAGAACGATAATAAAGGTCACACAATGAGTGAAAACGTCGATAACACTCAAAACGAGCGCTGCGAATCTCAAAAACCCAAAGAAAGCAAGCATGAATATCAAGTAAATAAAGATACAAAACAAACTACTCTTAGTACAAAGAAAGCTGAAAAGGAAACAGCTATTATCGGAAGCACTGAAAAAGCTGAATTAATAACAGCTGCTACTGAAAACACTGATAAATCTAAGACAGATGGAGTTGTTGCAAATAGCGTTAGCGAAAAATATGCTTCGAGAAGAGGGAAGTTCTATAAAACACGAGATAAAAAAGCTGAGCTTAAAAACGAAGAAGAGTCTGCTGAAAAAGACGGACCGGAAGCTAAAGCTGACATCAAAAACGAAGAAGAGTCTGCTGAAAAGGGTCCGGAAGCTAAAACAGTTGCAGAAAATTCAGAGGGTACACTTCAAAAGAAAGTTGAAAAAGAAAAGGAACACAAAACTGCACAAAAGCAAGAAGAGAACAAAACGGAAATTGTAGAAAGCAATGATGTAGGTAAAGTGGAAACTACAAATGTTGCCGAACGCGACCAAAAGGTATTGCAAGCAACAAAAGTTGACGAAAATGCCACGAAAAAACGAGCTAAATCCCGAAGAGTTGCTGAAAACACACACAAACGAGAGATTACGAATATGGAAGTTGAAGTAGAAGAAGAAATAACAAAAAATGAACGAAAGATGAATGATACTACAATAGAGAATAAAAATGTAGCTGAATCCCCAGATAGCAAAGCAGCACCAAAAGTTGTGGGTAGTGCCGATAAATTACTAAATCCAAATGATACGCAAACGGTTGACGAAAGTGCGAACGAGAATTTAAATAAAGAAGTAGAAGATGCAGCGCTGAATGCCGACGAAATTGAACATAACCAAGCTAAAGCTGGAACATTAAAGGAAACCGTAAACACAACGTTAGATGTGAATGCAAAAACTCAAACAGCAGATAAAAATGCAAATAAGAATGTCGATGCTGAATCTGTTAACACGACTGAGAAAAATTATTCAAGTCAAACTCATGGAGATAATAACGTAGCAAATAAGGACGTAACGACAGAGCACGAGGGCAACACAGAAAATACAGATCAATCAAGTAAGCAAGAGTTTTCTACGCAACAAACACCAACAACGAAGGAGAAAGGTGCTGTGGAAAGTGAGAAGGAATCAGCAACTGGAAGTGGCGGTAGCAGAACCACGAAACATAATCGTATACGCAATAATGCAGATATAAAAATAATTTCTCAATCGCCACAACTGCAGTCGGCTGACGAGGACGAGCATGAGGGCGCGACCCGTCGTTCAATGCGCACGCGCGCTGCCGATCATTCGACTAGCATTAAAAACGGTTAATAATAATAATCATACTAATGTAGAAAATATTTTTTTAACGAATATTTCTGTATATTTTTTCCTTAAAGATACTCACAAGAAATGTGTTAAAGCTACTGCAAATCAAACGCCAATTTCGGCAAATGTTACACAAAAGCTGCAAAAAGAGCAACCGAATAGCAGTCGAAATGCTACAGCGACGCCAACCACGAATTTGACACGCAAGCGCATGCGTGATCTCACGCCAAACACATTAGACGAAAATAACGGTAAGTAGCTGTATATAAAAGCTATTTGATGTTGTATAACCTTTTCGCTATTTTTTGTCTTAGATTTTTCATTAGAACAAGAAAAGTCGCTGAGCAAAAAATTAAAATGGGAGTCGGTACGAAAATCTTGTAAGTACTCAATTTAATTTATAAATTGTTATTTTTGTTTTTATTTTTATATTACTTTTATTTAAAAATATTATATTTATTACTAAATGGTTATTTGTTAAGTTTTTAAATTTTATTTATTTTGTTTATTTTACTTAAAAATATGTTTTTAATATATTTATAAAATTTTTATAAATTTTTTAATTATTTTTATTAGTTTTTTGTTTATTTTTATAAATAATTATTTTTGGTTTATGACGCTATATTAATTCTTAACACACACAACAGCACGCATACACCACGATGACGTTGACACCAGCGAAGGTGAACCTGATGCCGCTGCGCTTGCCCAACGAGGCGTCAAATCCTTTAGCGCAAAGGAAAGTCCAGCAAGCATGAGCGCACAAGAGAAGCAAGGCAAATCAACGAAAAGTGGCAAGAGTATAAGTGAGAGTGCAACCAATGTGGCAACAAAGCATAGCACTGTCTCCGAAGTTAAGCAATCGCTAACCGGCGATAACCTAAAAACTTCTAAAACGCGCGAAAAAGCAATTAACACCAGTCAAAACGCTAATAAAACTCACACGCCGGAAATGAAACGTAAGCAGGAATATGAAAAGTTACCAACCACAACAACATCGACCGAGCCGGGCAAGAAGCGTAGAGCTGATTTGGAAAATGCACAACAGTCAGCCAAGAAGTTAGCACGTGCAAATGATGAGACCACACAGCAACAAAAGAACACAATGTCTAAAAGCGCAGTTAAACAAGCACCGTCCACCTCGACTGGCACGCCTACGGCTGTAACACTGTCAATGGCAACAGAAGACACTGATCCATTGCAATTGCCGGTGAAACGCTTTAAACGATTACAAGCCATCGATGGTTATGATACATTAAATATAAGCGAGGAGCGCAAAGAAATTAAAGCAGAAGAGTTGGACCACAAAAATGTAACATCAAAACGTAAATCATTGCGCGCGGCAGGGCCAACTGATAGCACCAAAACGGCTGAAACAGCACATAAGTCAACACCAAAACAACAAATTCAACAGCAACAGCAGCAACAAAGAGCTGTACCAGCAAAGCAAGTAGAAGCCACAACTACTGTGTCGCTTAAGGACAGGAAGATTGCTGTACCCAACCGGACCGGCGAAGATGCAATGAGCAGTTCAAGCAAATCACCCACAAAATCACCTGGTTCTAAGGTAATCACTTTCAAAGAGTGGTTAGAGCAACAGAAGAAAAATACCTCTGAAGACGGTGGTGAAGAAGTGCTCTTTGAGCCCGATGAAAGTGCCATACGTATGGATAATGTTGCGACTGCCACAACGGCGGAGCCGAACCGCGGCAATCTAAGCTCCAGCGAAGTAAGGACTGTTGCCGAACAGAAACCAAATGAGACAACAGTGGTGCAAACCGTATCCACTGAGGTCAGCGCTAGTAAAAGTTCAACCAAGAAAACGAATGTACGTGATGCCAATAAAAGAAAGAGGCAGACAGAGGCGGCTTCCAATGAAACGAAAGAAGGTGTTGCAAATGAATTGCCCAAACAGACGCCACCCGCTGCAAAGCATGGGCGCATTGAAAAAGTGGTCACACCAGCAGCAGCACAGTTTAAACGGCCATCATTGCCGCAAAGAGTGTCACGTCTGACACCATCGCGATTCAACAATCGTCCATCAACACAGACCGATGGTCGCGCAGGCGTACACGGCACACATCAACATCTACGGGTAAGCTTATGCTTATAGTATACTCAAATTTATGATTTTATTAAAAAAACATATTTTACAGAAATTAACGGTACAACGGTTCGACGCTAAAATGAAATTGCGTAAATTGCGTGTGCGCATTAATCGTTCCACCGTTGCAGCATATTTCAAAAATTTGAATTTAAAGGTTAAAGAGCAAGGTGAGGCTTTCTCATTATTTTACCATTATTTGTGCAGAAATAAATAACTTCATATTTATTTTTTCTATAATTTTATCCAGTTGTTGAGAATCCGGTTATCTCAACTTCGCATTCAGTGACTGACATTATATTGTCAGAAAGCGAAGCCAAAGCTACAGAGCCTTCGCAAAAACGTAGCTCTCAAAAGGATCAACATGCTCCAGCTAAGAAACGCATAGTCAGCCAGCCTACAACAGCAACAACCCCATTACAATTGCCTACACTAACGGCGCGCCCAAATGTTATTTCTGCGGCAGAGAACAACGATGCGTTGAAATCTTCACCTGCAACTATGCCAGCATTAACGAAGGTGCCGCCCAGCGTGGAGCAAAAATCTCCAACAAAATGTAAGTGAATTAATGAAAAATAAGAAAAAATTTAAATTCGGTTGCAACAAAGCTAGAACATTCTTCACAGATAAAAAAGTTTCTATACAACAATTCGATTTTGTTCGGTCGGTTTGTATGCCAGTATGGTCCGAATTGAACACTTTCTTCGGATAATATTGCATTATCTTGGATAATAATCCGCGCTAAATTTCATGACAATATCTTGTGAAATATAAATTTTTTCCATACAAAGACTTGATTCCGATCGTACAATTTGTATGGCTATATGCAATAGTGATCCCATATCCACAGTTTTGATAAATTTTAAATCGAATCAGCTCATCACGCTTATTATATAACATAGAACTTCATAATATAGACGTTTTTTGTTTCCGAATCAACGAGTAGATGTTTAAGACTCAAGCTGATATTTGGGTAACTTAGAGAGTTCGCGTCTTTTTGTACTGTAGTTTCCGTCAATGCAAATTACTCTCACAACTCAGAAAGCCATGCGTTAGTAGCAATAATAACTAAGTAACAGTACATTTTACCACACCTACTTCTTTTTCCTTTTCCATTAGCTTAACCTAAATATATGATAAACAAATCAAGATTGGCAATTCGATTACTAAATTAAATAAAACTGAAATATATATAAAACGAAACTATGTTTTTTTTATGTTTAATAATCTAGCTCAAGAAAACACAGATGCTTCCCAAACTGAGACAGCAGATCAGCAATTTGGCAGCACAGAAGAGTTATCTCTGTTAACTCCAATGAAATGTGTCACAGTACCACAATCGACGAACAACAGTTCACGTTCACAGCAACAACAACAGCAACCAATTGCTTCAACAGGCGCTGAAGTTATGCGTGAGAAACGCTCAAGCACGGCAAGTAGTTCTGACGCCAGCGTCACACAACGATCGCAATCGACTGGCAAGCAAACCAACAGCAGCAGCAGCTCCACAATCACCGCCGCTAGCACTGCAAGTATTGCTAACGATACACAATTACCATTCACACCGGTAGTGCCTAAAGAAGAGGTAGTGGATGAGCACACAACGCCCGCACAACAAGCAGCTGCTGGTATTACGTCGGGCGCAAGCGCAGACAACGCCCCTACCACGAATTCCTTAGCTTCGCGTACACTTGCTATAGCAGCCGCCACCACTTCGGCACTCAATCAAACGCCTACAAATGATCCAAGCGGTTATTATGGACTGACGCCGACACAGTTGGATTCAAATGGCACGCGTCTGTATTCCTTCCTGCATCCAGCTAAGTACAATCGTAATCACGGCTGCGTATTGCTCGACTACTGTTGTCCAAATCTGGACGGCCCAATGCCTGCTATTGATCCGACACGTATACACGCGCAAGTGCAAGCCGGCGTACGCGAACTGCCCGCGTACATAGTGATGTCAACGAAACTTATAACACGCGCCGATTTGGAGGCCAACAAGAATGTTATACCGGCTTCCATCCGACAAAAGGTGGAAAAAATCACTGCTGATGCTACGAATATACCGACAAATCAAACGTCTGTGCCGACGATAGCAAATGGTGCACCGAATACAGCTGTAGCAAACGTAACACCGGTGGCACCACCTGTGCCCGTCAGCAAGCCCACAACATCAACAACTGCACTAACGCCAACCATAACGGCATTGCAAAAACATTTGCCCTCAACCACGGTCATTACACCGAAATTGATGCCATCGACATCTACACCCACAATGGCCACACTAGCAACATCTCAATTACCGACGGTATCGGATTATCAGCGTTCTTTGTTGCGCACCAGCATACGTCAGTTCGATGCACGTCTCAAAAAATACTATTATCGCATTGCAATGCTTTCGTTTTCCGAACGACAGACGATTATTGACAGCATGATCAACTCAACAACGCTGACACCCAAAGATGTCGACTGTGCTGTGCGTTTGATTGACGAGTATGCTGCACAAATCGCGGCAACTACTAGTCCGACCAATGTAACTTCGCCAGCAATACAATCAGTATCAAAAGCTATAACAACACAAACCACCAACACTGTGGTGCGCACCACAACAATACAGCAACAGTCACAGAAATCGAATTTGCAAAGTTCTAAAACTCAAGTTGCCGTCTTAGATAAGGACAATAGTTTATTGGGTTATCAGCTGGCAGCTTCACCAATGCCGATGAACAAATCATCAATATCTACAAGGTCCAGTATAATGTCGACGTCGATAACAGGCAGCATGAACACATCGTTGCCAACTGTTACGACCACGTCGAGCATTGTTTTACCCACACTGAAGGCTACACAGGCCTCACCAAGAATTTTTTACACCAAACCTCCAATGCAGACGTCTACACCGATTGCAACAACTACTAGTAACGCTAACACACCGCTTAACGATGGTAAAACCACATCGCTGAGAAGTACACCACGAATGGGGCGAGAGTTGACAATACGTCAGGTGAGAAAGTGAAAACCAAAGTATCTAAACTTTTTTCCCATTCCGTTCCTTTTCGTTATTTTTTTAAATGTATTAATAATAATTTCTCGTTTTTTATTTATTTTTTTTTATACGTATTTTTCTATACTTTTTTAATTTTTTTAATAGTTTTTGTAATTATGTATATATTTTTTTATTACTTCCTGTTAACAATTTTTATATAACGTTCAAATCCAACAAAAACTGTTCAAGCCACTAGGTACCGAATATTTGGACCCCAGTACCTACAGTTGATTATTGTTCGAAAATATTGGTCAATTCAGGGATAGTACTTCTCCGGGTGACTTAGTACCTTAAATATCGGCCAATATGTGAGCTATTTCAATGAAAATGATCTAGCGTATTTTACTCATAACAGTGTATCTTTGTGCCTAAAATAGATAAATTTGAGCGAAAAATTTACTTACCCCCCTTATAACTAATATCAGAATTTTCGAATATTGGGCTGACTTTACTCCATATGATTACTTTTTTAGTAATTGACATGTTAATGGTATGTGGAATTGAGAAAAATAGATAAAATTTGGTCGATACTAACCCAACTTCCTGCTTCGATTCTTGTAAGTTGCAAGATTATAAAATTTTCGGTTGCACTCGAAATTAGCTCTTCCTTACTTTGTTATATATATATGTTAATAAGCTTTTTTTTTATTATCATATTTGTACATATATATTAACTGAAATGTTGGACCAATTTTTTTTTGGTTTGTCGATAAAATGGATCGATATTTTGGATGAAAAGTTGCAAAATAACTAGGCAAACTTTCTTTTCTCATTCTCATTGTAGAGTATATTTTTTTATGAATTTATCAGTTTCAATACATATTTCATTCAGATCGAATTTCTAACAAATCATATCTTTAAAAATATTTGCCGGATAAACTTCAAATTTTCGAAGAATATTTTCGAATTAATTCGCATTCGATACATGTGCAAAAACGGAAATCAGAAGTGAATATAACCCCTTAACTGCGTAACTTACTATGAGCGTGTTAATATACTTACCGTTAATATACTTCTGAAAGCTACAACTTTTCGTTAAAATTCAAGAGCCGTTAAATAACAACTTGAAAATTGCTACACGTTTTAAAATCAGTTGCACATCAAAATTAAATTCTAAAATGGTATAAGAGGACTGATTAAACCGTACTAATCTTAAAATCATAGTTTATTCACCTAAGAGTATTAGAATGTATTATAAAAACATCAAACTAAACTTTTACTTAATAATTTTCCGTTTATAAAAAATACAGATTCCACAAAAACTAAATTCAGTGCCGGTGTCGTCCTCAACGGCATCCGGAACTCTACCAACACGCCGTTTACCAACATTGACACGTAATCCACATCTGACAGCAGGCAGTTCGGCAGAAAAGAGCATTTCCGAAACGATTACAACGCGTTCGGCTGTCACCATTTCAACTGCACCGAAGCGCATGACACGCGCCACCGCAGCGGCCAAAGTGGTTGTGATAACACAGAATACTGATGGCAATGGTGCGCCGCAAGATGAATGTATACTGCCGGACGGGCATGAAAATACTGAAATTAAACGTGAGAAGGTCGATGATGATTTCGTTGGTGGTAATTAAATATAATACAACATATATTTTTATCATTTTTTATAATAAAAATATAAAAATAGTAATAACAATGGAAAAACAACAACTATTTATAAGATCAATACAATATGACAACTACTTACCCAATAGAATGTTGGAATGTTGTACGGGGAGTAGCGTAAAATTGTTTTGCTAGATTAAGTTTTACTATAATGACTTCAGTCCTTTATAAGTTTCTCTCAATTGCATAAATGTTTGCGATTTTTTTGCAAAATGGTGTTTAACATTTTTTCTCATTACTCTTCATTTAATTTGCAAACAAATACATACTAAATATGTAAACATTATTTCATATTTTAATGTATACAGAATTTTAGTAAGAGCGGCTAAATTTCTCACAATAAGGACTAAATCAAGCACCCATGTTCATCGAATTCGCCTACAACTATATTATACTGCAATGTATGACGTAACATTTTATTTACCAATAAATATATTTGTATATATAGTAATTTATTGAAATTACTATTTTTCTATTCTTGTCACAGCTATGTAAGTCAAGAAGTGTAAAAATATGCTATAAGAGTTATTAAATTTGAAAAATGTGAGACCCAGCTACTCTATTATAATAAATGCATACATACATATAAAATATTATTTTGTGTGGAACCAAATTTAATAAAAAGAAAAGTCGTATCTTTTTACTGCCACCGCATTTGCCAATATGTACGAGTATGAATAAGTATGATGGATGCTTTCATACTGCAACTCATACTCGGATATCTTAGAAACTTAAATATGAATTTTATAAAACAAGCAATTTTAGTGGTAAATTGTAAGAATTTTGTGCGTAACAACAGCAATTTTAAAACTGACGCCTGCACAATTGCTGCCAAAGACTGTGTGCCAGACGGTGATATTTTTCCTTTTGTTGAGTTGGGGTTAAAAGATTCCTATGGTGTAAACAAATTTTTTATTTTGCTGTACCAAATACAGAATAATGATAATGTCTTGCTATTTAGATTATCAAATACTTTCGTAAAATTAATTAAATGAAAAGCAAATTATTAGCTTGCTAATAACTCTATTAATGAAACTAGAAAAAATTCATTAAATTGGAGCTTTGTTAACAATTAAGAGTTTTAGGCAACATGTACGCTCCTTGCATTTGGTATGCATAGATTAGATTGATAAATGAGGAATGCGCCACGACCATAGGTCTATTATGCTCTCTCTTAAATCACAAGGACTCACTTAGCCCCAGCACAAGATGAAGTCTTTTCCTATCCGGAAACATGGATAGAAGGGCCTTAATCTACAGACTGCTGTGCAGCCGATTAGCACGTGTTCCGGTGTTTCAGGCTCCCTGTCGCAGAACCGACAGTTAGCGCAAGAGGATAGGCCCATGTTATATAAATGCCTATTCAGCATGCAGTGGTCGGCATATAATGCAGCCAGTAGCCTAGTTTATTTCTGGGGAGGTTAATTACAACCTTAAGCCTGATCAGGTTGTACTCCCCAACTAGCAACTTTGCATGTCGCATACCGTGTACTCGTTGCCAATGCCTTTCCCTGCCCACTCCTTCCTTGCGGAGTAATTCCTTWAAGGTATGGGGACCTACCCCAATAAAGGGTTCGGGTCTTACCATTTTGGTGGAGGCTGCGGAGCGGGCGAGCTCATCAGCCTGTTCGTTACCGGTTATACCTCTATGATTAGGCACCCCGATTAGGTGCACCTGGTTCCGTTCCGCTAGGCTCTTCAGCCGTTCTCTACACTCCTGCACTAGTAGCGATTTGATCTCGTAGGAGGAGATCGCTTTTAGAGCCGCTTAACTATCGCTAAGTATGGTTATCCGCTCATTGCAATAGTTGCGATGAAGGTTTATCTCTATGCACCGACTTATGGCAAAAACTTCTGCCTGGAAAATGCTCGGAAACCTTGGTGAGTGGAACCACGATCCCTGCACAGATTTCCTCCGACATTTTCGAGCCGTCGGTGTACCACCTCAACGTACTATTACCTTGCATTTGCCACACCCCTCTGCCGTTATTTGCAGAATTGTGTGCTTGGCTACTTGACCGATAACCAAATGAAGCGGTGTAAGTTGAAGCAGGAACTCCTGTGCTGCCGTTTTACAAGTGTGCATTGCGCCCATCATGCAGGCACAGGCTAGCCGTTGCAGCTTCGATAGTTTGTTCCCTACCAAAATCTGCGACGCTATTGAGGCCCAGGCCACCGCCCCGTACGTGATTATCGGTCGCACAAGCATGGTGTACAACCCACTAACGAGCCTTGGTTTACATCCCCAGGACTTTCCCGCCAGCCGATTGCACACCATAACTGCTTTTGTTGCTTTGACTAAGGTTTACATGCTGCTTCCACCGCAAAGTAGAATACTGCGTGAGACCGAGAAATTTGACCTTGTTGGTCATCTATATCTCTCTACCCCCAAGTGTGAAGTTCCTGAGACCGGATAGGGACCTGCGTCTCGTGAACGGAACTACGGTGGTCTTGGAGGGGTTGATATTCAATTCAGCAATCCTTCACCCACCCTTTGCCAGGTTTAGACTTCTTTGTATTAGGTCGCAGAGAGTGTCCTCAAATTTACCTTTGGCTATAATTACAATATGGTCCTCATACCCCTGGCAGCGAATCCCATTGTCCGTTAGCAGTGCTAACAGGTCGTCCACGACAAGACTCCATACTGTGGATCCCTCCATGGAAAATAGGCTGATGCAAGGACGAAGTCTTTGCCTTCAAAGTCCCTGGCTTGTATCGCCACCAGATGCAAAATGCAGAAGAATTCAATATTATTCCTGACCCCTATGCAAGTTCTAGGTCTCTCGCTAGATAGATCCCAGATTACCTTATTGAACTCCGTCTTGAGACCTTTAACCTCTCTTCTGTAGACCCAAGGCTCTTGGATCAGCAGGATGCCCAGTTTATCCGCTGTGAACCTGCTCGTTATGACAGCTGAAGCTGCCGTCGCGTGATGCAGGTAAAGCTGGGCGACTTCCGTGTTGACGGCCACTATAACAGTGGTTCGATGAGGGCAAATTCTCATACCCGCCTTAATTTGCGCTGCCATCCAGTGGGTCTCCTAGCCTATTGAGGAGTTCCTGCGTGGAGGGTAGCTCTGCTCCCTGGCCACATGATCTCTCATCGGAGACGTAGAAGAGAATATTTAGAATATTTACATTAATACATTTATATTAAAATCTTTCAATCAACTACAAATATATGTATTATTTCTACTTTATTCTTCCATCTCAATTTTAGTTTGGAATATTTCGGATGAATAACCAAAAATCAAAAAGAGTCGAAGTTCGCTTATGCAGAATATCATTTCTGTATTAAATATAATAAATAATAACATATTCAAATTATGAATTTACATACATATATAAATTGACAAAAATTTACTTAGGTCGAGAGCTGGCTAAAATTCTGTCATTCGCGTTCACCACTTCAAAATTTCACTTATCCCTAAGAATTTTAATTTTTCTATCGTTTGGCACACAGCCAAAATAGCCAATTGCAGCAAATATAAGGAAATGGATAATTTTGTTTATTTTAATTTCACCGTGCAACTGGATACTCATACTCACTACAATGTCATAATGAGTTACCAGCTACTATATAAAAAAGAATTTGCTGCATTAAAAGTACATGAAATTGTGCTTGTTTAATATAACTTTTTGCAAATTTTGCTATAAACTCTGAAATAAAGTGTATAAATAACAAATCAGCATTGCTAAACGTACCTAGTTAAATGGCATCTGAAATTGTAATTCGCCTATGCCTGGCAGCACGTCATGTATGTTGTATGAGTCGTTAAATTTTTTAAAAAGTGCTCAATCCAGCTATCGAGCATTACGCTCGTGCAATTTGTGATTTACACATTTAAAAATGGTCAAATTTGATAAAAATTAGTATATACATAGTTAGTACTGCATGTATAATGAATCCTCAGTTACGCGCTATTATTAAAATAGGTGGGCTACAACAACGTTTTCGTTAGTTCCTTTTTCTTGCCCAACTTTCACAGTTGGCAGGAACGGGTAGGTTGTGACGTTTCGCAATTGGAAAAGCAGTTGAAATTCTACCAAAAATATATGTGTAGGGATTTCCTGCCGCCGTTCTTCAGTAAAAAATGTAAAGCAATGAAAATCAAAGAAAATGTAAAATTTAATTATATTTGTGCATTAATTTCCAATGAAAAATTATTAAAAACATTTCTTAATTGGAAGGTAACAAATTTAATTCCCTTCCCAGTTGTTACTATATACCATAACGTCATAAAATCATTATAAGTATTTGGGGTTTTAATTTAAATACCGAAAAACAATTATTTTGTCTGATCTGGCTAAAATAAAAAATGTTATAAAGAACATTAATTTTAAGTCACGTTCTCTCGCTTAAATAAGTTGGCATCCCTCTATTCCAGGTGTATACTGTTTACATTTTAGTAAATAAGATTTTAAAGAATAAAAAAAAGTAGAACGAATGTGCAACAAACATTCTATTATTTATTTTTGTGAATATTTTGTTTAGCCTTTAATTCAAGTATAATAAAACACAATAAATTAGAACGTTTGTACGTTAGTGATTGTCGAGTAAGTAATAAAAAACGCCCTAATGGTATTACAATGTATACAGCTTATAGAAATAGTTAGACTCAAAATGCAAACGTAAGTGACCAACTGACAAATGCGAGTCTTTACTAATTTTCTGCTACTAACTTTTTGGCGCGATTCCGTTTACTTTTGCAATCGGGTAAAAACACTCATTTCGGTATAGGTGGGGTAAGTACCGATAGGGGAGCTCCTCCAGAGGAGGTATATCCAAAAATAATTTTGCTAACATTTCCATTTTTTTAAATATTTCCAATTAAAAATTAAAAAAATTTGTATTAATAGCACTTAGTGTTTCACTAAATTTTTTCACTTTTTTCACTTTGTGTATTTAAATATACTTTCTAAACATTGAATAATAATTTATTTTCTTATATTTTAGCTAATTTATTAATTTAAAAACCACTTAGCACACTCATCATTCAAAAGATTAGATTGTTTACAATTATGAAAAAAACGAGCGTTGCCACATTTTAAACACCAAATATGTATTTAGGATTTTCAACGATTTTTCTTTGTTTATATTTTCGCGCGATTATTCTTTCTATATTAACTCTAATAAAAAACACTTTCCAAAAATTTTCAAACTATAATTGAGAAGTCTACACTTTTTCCATATACAGTATGCGACAAAACTATGTATACCCCATGAAAGTTGAAAAGAAAATATCATATCTTTTGAAAAGTGAAGTTTATTTTTTTGCATGGTTTTTGGTTTTGCTTATGAGTATACTACATACAAAAAATTAAATTAATTTTCTGCATTTTAGTGTTAGTGACTGCAAAATACGCAGTAATCTGAAAAAAAGAAATTCTTAGCAACGACAAAAGTATGTATACCCGAATAAATTTTGAGGTTACCTTCACACTAGAGCTTCAATATTTAGTGTTGCCACCCTTAGCATTAATTACTGCCAATAGACGTCGAGGCATGCTGTCAACCAAGTTTTGAAGAAGTGATTGGGGTATGTTTCCCAGGAGTATTTCTATTTATTAAAAATCTCGACTTTATTTGAACGGCAAGAAGATCGGTCAAGCTTGTCATCGAAATATTGCCATAAGTGCTCAATGGGGTTTAAGTCGGGGCTTTGGGCAGGCCATGGTAGGAGTTCTATCGATTTTTGTTCGAAGTATTCTTTTGCAATCCGACTTGTGTGCTTGGGGTCGTTGTCCTACTGGTATATGAAGTTGTCCTGTATGCCCATTTTTTGCGTAGCTGGCTCCAAATTGGTACTTAACATTTGAACATAAGACTCTCCCGTCATTTTACCTTCTATCATTACGAGATTTGAGAGACCACTGTAGCTAAAACAACCCCAAATCAATACATTTCCGCCTCCAAACTTTATGGTTCTTTGAATGCATTTACTCTGAAGCTTATCGTGGCTCTTTCGCCAAACTTTTTGCCGTCTTTTAGTATTTTTAAATTCAAATTTGCTTTCATCACTCCAAATTACTTTTTTCCAAAAATTTGGTGGCAGTTTGTAATACTTTTTTGCAAACTCCAATCGTGCCTTTAAATTTTTCTTGCTGATGAACGGTTTTTTAATCTTGTAGTGGCTGGAATTCCCGCCTTCTCGAATTCTTCGTTGAATTGTTCTTTCGGAAACATCTATTTGAAGGCTCTGTTTAATAAATTGGGCTGATACAGTCGGATCTTTTTTCACTTCTCTCACTATTTTTGTCTCTTCCCGCACTGTAGTTACTCTAGGGCGGTCTGATCTTGGAGCACTCTTTAGCCCACCATTTTTTTGGTGATTTTTTATCACTTTTTGGATTGTGGCCTTGATTTTAGAATATTTGTTTGCAATTTTTCCGTATCCCATTCCATCTAAAGGATCATGAACAATCAATTTTCGCAGGACAACGCTTATTTCTGCAGATCTTGGCATTTCACTAAATAAAATCTTTATATTATTTACCCAACCACTTTTATCGAGTATAAAATCACAAAATTTTACCTTTGAGTTTATTTCTAAATATTTGCAAAAACTATTTACGCAAAGAAACACTACGGACAAATATTGCCACGGTATACATAATTTTGTCGCCTGCAAAGTTCAACTGATCATCAACAAGTGCACATTCTGCAATCAAAATAAAATCTAACGGTAAATATCATACCGTTATTATTTGTCAACTTACAGTGTGCACTTACCGTATGTACAAATTTTTAATTGTTGAAATTTGAAAAAAATATTCCATGAACAATATAAAATGTGCTGGGGTATACATAGTTTTGTTGGATACTGTATGTACATATACTCATAATATGTCATTTATATTTAATAAACACCAATAAATAAAACTGTGATAATTTTATAAATGACCCTGGTCGAGCCAATACTAAGTATTTTATTATTTTATAAATTTCATATGCATGGAAAGGTTGTTTATACTCATTTTAATTTGAAATATAATTTTTAGACACATTGGTTTTTATTAGAACTAAGATTGCTAAATAAGGAAAGAGGAATTATATCGAAATAGAGAAATTCAGGGAATTGCTCATATTTGGTTATTATCAGCGCTCCATTTCCTTATAATTGTTAGCACATACATACATGATTCTCACTACGAGTGGAAAAAGTAATTTTTAAAATAAAGATCATTCACCGTCGAACTGTCATCGTAACCG
>NW_017535619.1:326094-342808 GCF_001853355.1 Bactrocera latifrons | reverse complement strand
GGCCGATAGCCCATGATGCTAGTGCTGCGTATTTTCTTAGTTTGTATAATAATTGTATTATTATGTAAGCTTTTATAAAATAAAAAAAAATAAAATAAAATAAAGATTTCTTATTTTAATGCTTAGAGTGTATGTATATTTAAATATACCAAGAGAAAAATGTAAAAAAAATTAGTGAAACTAGAGAAATACCATGTGTTTTTAGTGCAAATTTTTGAATTTTTAAATGGGAATATTTAAAAAAATATAAGTTATTTCCACAATATTTTTCATATTCCACCTCTGGAGAAGCTCCCCTATCCGCACATACCAAATTTATACGGAAACTCGTTTTTTCCCCTCCGCCAAAGTAATTGGAATTGTGCCAACAACAAAATTGTATTCCAATATTTTTCTTGATTAAAATATTTACATATAATATAATCAAGTTCTTTTTAATTATAAATCAAATATTATTGCATTTTTAATAAGGGGTTTTAAGGGTTTGATACCCGTATTAATATTCATCAATTGGACACGATAAGGCATTGACCACCAGATTTTTTAAATTTAGTCCCAGTGTGTCTGTTGCTTGTACGAGTAAGATGCATAAATTTTACTTGAATGAATTTCCCACAGATCCTCGATCGAATTTACATCTGAACTTAAGGACAGACGGACGTTAAAGAACGTTTTATTTTCTTCGCTGCATGGATTGGTGCATTGGTGTCTTGCCCGAAAATTCAGTCATCACCATGTAAATTACCAGTAAAATCAGGGAGTTCCTGTTCCAACAAATCAGTGTAGATTTCTGCATTCATTTGGACTGGCATAAAGTATATTTTGGATTTGTCTTTTGATGAAAATGCCACCCATACCATGAGTAATCAACCACCATGAACGCGTTTATGGCATGCTTCCAGTGGGTGTCTCAAATTCCTTCAATATTTATGAAGTCCATTTGGTCCGTTCAAATTACACTGTTTTTCATCACTTGAATTCTTCGCCAATTTAGTCACATTTATACCAAGTTCTGCCTTTATTTGCTTGCAACTCTTTTTGTCATTCAACTAGACTTAAATAAAATTCTTAGCAATGATAATAATTTCGCTACAAGTTCTTAAGCTGTTTTGATAGATTTATATTTCATACATACATATGTATATACCATATTTCTAGGGCGGGGATATTTTTGAAATTTTTTGGTAACTAATTATGGCTCGCAAACGTAAATCAAATCTTTCACAGAGCTCAGTAAGAGCTCGAGCCATGAAAATTGCTAGACAGCAAGAATCTACTTATCATGCAGAACACGCAGACGTAAGCAAGCAGCACGTCAGGCAGAGCTAGCGAGACTTCTGCACAAGCTGATGACCGGCGTAAAAATATTCTATCCGCATTGCTTCTGAGCGCGCATCAGAGACACCTGAAAAAGCTGATTTTCGACGACAAAAAAACGCACTGCGTATGCTCATCCAGCGGTCCACTAAAACACCTGATGAAGCAATTTCCCGACTTCGAAAGCATACCCAGCTAATGGCTAATAAGAGTGCTTCTGAGACAGTAGATGAGAAAAATGTTCGACGACTCGCAGCCGCTCAGCGTCAAGCACAATGTCGCCAAATATGTGCTGTGCATTTGATTGACGAGTATGGTGCACAAATCTATTCAACGTCCACTACCAGTTTGACCACTGTAGCCGCGACAGTTAAAACAACTTCGCCAGAACTACAATCAGTATCAAAAAGTATAACAGCACAAACCACCAACACTGTGATGCCTACCACAACAATACAGCAACAGTCACAGAGCACATCGTTGCCAAACGTAACGACTACGTCGAACGTTGTTCTTCCCACAATGATGGCTACACAAGCATCACCAAGTATTTTTTACACTGAAACCACATTTAAACTTTTTCCCGACCCCGATAATTGTGTTTTTTATACTCTCGCAACAAAGTTGCTAAAGAGAGTATTATAGTTTTGTTCACATAACGGTTGTTTGTAAGTCCTAAAACTAAAAGAGTCAGATATAGGGTTATATATACCAAAGTGATCAGGGTGACGAGTAGAGTTGAAATCCGTCCGTCCGTCCGTTTGTCCGTCTGTTGGTCCGTCCTTCCGTCCTTGCAAGCTGTAACTTCAGTAAAAATTGAGATATCATGATGAAACTTGGTACACGTATTTCTTGGCTCCCTAAGAAGGTTAAGTTCGAAGATGGGCAAAATCGGCCCACTGCCACGCCCACAAAATGTCGGAAGCCGAAAAGCTATAAAGTGTCATAACTAAGCCATAAATAAAGATATTAAAATGACACAAAGGATCGCATTAGGAAGGAGCATATTTCGTCGTAGTTTTTTTTGGAAAAGTGGGCGTGGCCCTGCCCCCTACTAACTTTTTTGTACATATCTCGGAAACTACTATAGCTATGTCAACCAAACTCTATAGAGTCGTTTCTTTTAGGCATTTCCATATACAGTTCAAAAATGGAAGAAATCGGATAACAACCACGCCCATCTCCCATACAAAGGTTATGTTGAAAATCACTAAAAGTGCGTTAACCGACTAACAAAAAACGTCAGAAACACTAAATTTTACGGAAGAAATGTCAGAAGGAAGCTGCATCCAGGCTTTTTTTAAAAATTGAAAATGGGCGTGGCGTCGCCCRCTTATGGACCAAAAACCATATCTCAGGAAGTACTCRACCGAYTTCAATGAAATTCGGTATATAATATTTYCTTAACACCSTGATGACATGTACCAAATATGGGTRAAATCGGTTCACAACGACGCCTGAAATCTCGATTATCACTTTATCATGCGAGAGTATAAAATGTTCGGTGACACCCGAACTTAGCACTACCTTACTTGTTTTTAATAAGTTTCTTTTTTCAATACTTTTTGTTTATAATAATTATTTTGTTTTAATGTTTTAATGTTTTTTTTGTTAATTTTTGTAGGTATGTTTTTTTTTAATAGTTTTTTCTTAGTAATACTTTTATTAAGTTTTTTATCATTATTTTGAAATATTGGACCAATTCGTTTCTAATTCTCTATCATTAGGATCGTATCATAAGGCATATTTTTAATGATTGGGTTGGGTATCTACTTGCAAGTCAGAAATAGCATGATTGCTTGTGAATTTTTAAGAGGTATTTTATTTGTTCATTCTCTAGGTTTAAAAAGGCTTCCGAATAAATGTGCTGAGAAAAATTTTTCTACTTAAATACAAAAATTTAGTAATATTATAGATGAATACAGTTAATACACTTCAGAGGGTTCTTAAAAAAATCAAAATTATTATCAAAATTTGTATACTTTTGTCATTACCTGAGAAATAAATATAAAATATATCTAAGAATATACATATGTACATATAAGTCCAGGGTTTTCGGAGAAATTTTCCTCTTATGACTCTGACACATCGTTTCGAAAGAAACGCGTTTAAAGTTTTGGTAGCCGATTGCACAATGACATGAAATTGTTACAAATAATATCTTTGAAATTATTTGCCAGATAAACTTCAAATTTTCAAATAAATTTAATATAACCATTAAAAACGTAACTAACTATCAGCGAGTCCAGGTTGAAAACGTACATATGTATGTAGCGAAATGATAGAAATGTTTTTTGTAACCCTTAATTAGGCGCATAACCACATATGCCACTTGAAATTGAAAAAAATATATTTTAGTACGCGGGGGTACGCAAATTAGTTGCGTCCAGAACTAGCGTTTGCAAAGCTACGCTACTCCCGTAGTATTTCATTTTGCTCTCTTTAACGGGAGTTTTGTTAGGTAAAAAACTAGAGCAGGGCAGAGCACATACTTTTACATTGTTCTGCTATGGCTCGCGTCAAAGTGAAGGTGGTAGCTATAGCATAGCAATAATTCTGGAAATTTTGCTGGTACGGAGTAGTATATGAAAACACTGTCCAGACATCAACGCGTGGGTACATATCGCTGTTGTCTACAGGGCTGACCCCATACGACTTTACCGCGGAGGTAAGTTTTTACTTTTGTGTTTTCTTTTAGTTTATATTAGTACTAGAGGACCCGTCCACGTTTTACTGTGGCTGATGCATACATACATAGGTAGTACAACTAATATCATCTATATGATTTCTATTAATTAGATTATAACTATTAGTTAAGGAGATATCGCATTTTCGGTGAAGCAACTTGTGTTAATCAAAAAGCATATGATGCGTTAAGAAAGCATTGGTTTTTGGGGAAAAAATATTGTTGAATTTGGGCTGTGCACCAGTGAAATCAATCGAGTCGGATCGACAGTCAGTCAGCCTAGTGGACTGCATATTATGAAACGGTTCTCTTGAGTGGCAAGACAAAAGATTGGTTGCCAAGGTTATGGCATCAGTCTTTTAGGATGCCCGTGGTATACTATTCATCGAATGATTACTGAGCCAGTTTTAATTCATTGCACTGTGCATTTGGTTGCAGTTCTATTTCACTATTCCCAAAATTTAGCAATTTTATTATTTTTTAGGAAAGATCAGTTTGAATATTGCACTGCTCTGTGCAATGCTTTAAAAAGATTGCTGTATATCTCAAATTATAATAGACCTTTTTATAAACACTTCAGTTATGCCGCTATATTTTTATTCTAGATATCGCGTTTGGTTTGTTATGAATGCATTTGCGTCCTTCCCCCATAATCTAACAAAGTATCCGCAAAGCCTTGACCATTGTATAAACCTACAAGTAACCAATCCTTCATTTTTCACAAACACATACGCAAAAATCTACTACAAATTAGGCACTTTGTACGGGTTGCCCCAAAATATTCTAGTACAAATTAGGCACTTGGTTCGGGTTGCCCCGAAATATTCTGCTACTAATTAGTCACTTGGTACGGGTTGCCCCCAAATATTCTACTACTAAAACGTTCAAATGCCTCAAATCTGCTATAGTGTGTTGCCGTGTTAGGTTTTAAAATTGATAACTTTAACAATATTTTTATAAAATATTCAAATATTTTTCGATTATTTAAATTCCTAAATATTAAATTTAATYAGTTTTGTCCAAAATATTAATTATTGTATCAATATATTATTAAATGTTTCCAATTTTATAAAAAAAAACAAAAAATTAAATAATATTTATGTAAAAACTATGTATTTGATGTGAGAATAACTCCGCAGCGTTTCTCATATCTTTTCAGACAATCCTGGGGCATAGGATATATTCGATGTGTAGATAAAGGGAACTGCGAACTCTTGCCAGTTGACCAGTGTGAGTCATTTTCTAATAGCTCCTGCAACGACGCTTTGGTTCAAAATACCTCTTGGCAAACTTTTCAAAGTTTACCAAGACCTGCCAATTCTACCTYATTTAAAAATATACAAATCGAGGTAAATGTGGACGTAGATGAAAGCAGCTCTCTACATAAAAATGCTTTTATGTATTTTTGCGGTTATTGGTACTATAAATGTAGGCCCTCGGCCAAGATTTGATAATGGTACTACTGAAGAAGATTTTTTCTTAACTTCAGAAAAGCAATATAGTAATTGCCAAATAGTAAAACCACCCCTTGAATTTATAGATTTTCTATCAAAAATCGAAGATATTTATACACAACATTTTGATTCTACTTGCCATAGGATCGAGTTTTCCCAGATATTATTTGAAAAAATGGTTAACGTAAAACCGTACTATTGTTGTAAAAGTTGTAATTCTGATATTATAAAATGTCTATTCATTAGAATTAGAATATATTTCCTAGTAAACGCTTTTAATAAAACTACTATCTACTACATTYCTTTTAATTACATCTCTGTGCCTAAAAAAGGTAGATTTCGATCAGGTGATCTCAGCTGTGAAAAATTCTTGGAAAACAGCTGATTCTTTTGTTACTTGTAGGGTTACACAATGGCCTTGACCTCACTTATCATGCATTCTTGTTCTCTCCAATAGTTAGCAGGTATGAAAAGAAAAGAAATGACCACCCATAGATCTACTGAATCACCCAATTTATTACTTAAGAACGAAAACCCTGTCCACATTATGAAAACTTGCTATTGGTCTACAAATGTCGCCTTTTAAGGTTTGAGTATGGGATATTGCGATGGTAGCGCAGTCTATCGGATCCAATGTAAAACATTCCAAAATTACCAATTAATTACAAATGAAAAATTAGTTTCAAAAAACATTTTCCAGTGGATCAAATTGTGAATCTAAACCATTTTCGAATGTCCTTGAACACGAAAATCGGTCCAGCCGTTTAGGAGCAGTTCAATTAGAAAACACACGGTCAGAAGATTTATATATAAAGATATTGTTTATTATTTTTACACTCTTGCAACATGTTGCTACCGGGTATAATAATCTTGTTCACCTAACGGTTATACGTATCACCTAAAACTAATCGAGATAGATACAAGGTTATGAATATATAAATGAGCAGGAGACGAGAAAAGTTAAAATTCGAGTGAAAGTCTGTCTGTCCAGAACAAATATTATGAGAATTCCTATCGACAGTGTGAAAATGGATGAAAATGGAAGATAACCCCGCTCACCTCACATCATGGGCGAAATCGGACTTCAACTACATCTACTTCCCATATAGCACAATTTTAAATATTACTTGATTCTTTCACTTTCCAGTACTTCTTCTTCTTGATTAGCGTAGTCACTGCTTACGCGATTATAGCCGAGTTAAACACCGCGCGCCAGTCGTTTCTTCTTTTCGCTAGGTGGCGCCAATTAGATATTCCAAGCGAAGCCAGATCCTCTCTACTTGGTCCTTCCAACGGAGTGGAGGTCTTCCTCTTCCAGCGTAGCCAGCGTAGCCGCTGTCTATGTCAATGTCGTCGTATATCTGGTACAGCTCATCGTTCCATCGAATCCCATAAATCTTTCGCAGAACTTTTCTCTCGAAAACTCACAACGTCAACTCATCCGATGTTGATATCGTCCAAGCCTCTGCACCATATAGCAGGACGGGTATTATGAGTGACTAATAGAGTTTGGTTTTTGTCTGTCGAGAGAGGACTTCTCAATTGCCTACTCAGTCCGAAGTAGCACCTGTTGGCAAGAGTTATCCTGCGTTAGATTTCCAGGCTGACATTGTTGGTGGTGTTTACGCTGGTTCCAAGATATACGAAACTATCTACGACTTCAAAGTTAATACTGTCAACAGTGACGTGAGTGCCAAGTCGCGAGTGCGACGACTGTTTGTTTGATGACAGGAGACATTTCGTTCACTGCCAGACCCATTTGTATTGCTTCCTTGTGCAGTCTGGAGAAAGCAGAAATAACGGCGCGGGTGTTGAGGCCGATGATGTCAGTATCATCTGCATATCCCAGCAGCTGTACACTCTTATAGAAGATGGTACCTTCTCTATTTAGTTCTGCAGCTCGAAATATTTTCTCCAGAAGCAGGTTGAAAAAGTCGCAAGATAAGGAATCGCCTTGTGTGAAACCTCGTTTGGTATCGAACGGCTCGGAGAAGTCCTTCCTGATTCTGACGGAGCTTTTGGTGCTGCTCAACGTCAGCTTACACAGCCGTATAAGTTTTGCAGGGATACCAAATTCAGACATCGCGGCATAAAGGGAGCTCCTTTTCATGCTGTCGAAAGCAGCTTTGAAATCGACGAAGAGGTGGTGAGTGTCGATTCTCCTTTCACGGGTCTTTTCCAAGATTTGGTTCTTTTGTACTTTCCGAAAACCAATGGTTTCACCAATGGATTAAAGCTTCTCGACGTTGAACCTTCCTTGTGTTTGATGGCGTGCGTTTTTTGCTGCACAGAGGCGCGTGCGAATCTTGGCTGCAACAAGATAGTGGTCCGAGTCACATCTAAAACACTGGAGACGTGTCTTCCGTCTATCACAACATGATCGATCTGGTTGGTGGTTTTTCGATCCGGAGACAGCGAGGTAGCTTAATGTATCTTCTTATGCTGGAATGCGGATATAGTATACGGATAACCATATTTCGGGCCCCGGCTAAGTCGATCAACCTCAACCCATTTGGGGATGTTTCCTCGTGGAGACTGAATTTACCGACCGTAGTGCCAAAGATACCTTCTTTGCCCACCCTGGCGTTAAAGTCGCCAAGCACGATTTTGATATCGTGGCGGGAGCAGCTCTCATAAGTGCTTTCCAAGCACTCATAAAAGGCATCTTTGGTCACATCGTCCTTCTCTTCCGTCTGGGCGAGGGCGCAAATCAGTGATGTGTTGAAGAACCTCGCTTTGATCTGGATTGTGGCTAGACGCTCATTCACCGGGGTGAATGATAGCACTCGGCGACGGAGTCTCTCTACCACCACGAATCCCACACCAAACTTGCGCTCCTTTATATGGCCACTGTAGTAAATGGCACAAGGACCTACTCGTCTCTGTCCTTGTCCCGTCCATCGCATTTCTTGGACGGCGGTGATGTCAGCCTTTATTTTTACGAGGACATCAACCAGCTGGGCAGCGGCACCTTCCCAATGAAAGGATCGGACATTCCAGGTGCATTCGCTCAATTCGTAGTCCTTATTTCGTTTGCCATGGTCGTCATCAAAAGTGGGGTCTCTCATACGAGGCTGCTGTTGCGTTTTCATTGGGGTGGTTTTTTTTACGTGGCGGGTCCCAAACCCAGCGCACAACCCTATGCAGGGAATGTTTCGCCTTCTCACTTTAGCTCGCCTTCAAACGGATGTTCTTAGGCTACCCAGAGGATACTTGGTTAAGGACCGGAAGTCGTGAGCTGCTTGAGTCATATGTAAAGGAATCGTTTCTGGCCACTCCCAAGTGAATGGCGATCAGAGAACTTTTCTCACTTGCATGAACTTCTACACAGGACTCCATCCTCCACTTTCCACTAATAATTCCTTTAAAGTATACCAACTTATGATCATAAAGTGCCAAAACCAATAAAAACTGAAGCCAATGGGTACCGATTATGTGGGCCCCAGTCTCTATAGTTTATTTTTAACCGAAAATATCGGTAAATGTAGGGGATATACATAAAATTGAAATTCAGAGGTAAACCTTTCCTGACAATAGTATTCCTTGTATAAAAAATGGGTTGAATCGGGTTAATACTTTCATGACTCCCAGATAGCAAATATGAATATTTTCGAACTTCTGGGTGACTTTATACTGCATTTATCGACCGATATTTGAGTTATCTCAATGAAAATTACTGAACGTGTTTTATTCATAACAGTGAATATTTGTGCCTATAATAGGATGAAAACTAATATCAGTATTTTCGAACATCCGGCTGACTTTATTCTATATGATTGTTGAATGTACGTGAAGTACTTTAATGAAATCCAGTATGTGGCATGAGAATAAAAGTAGTTAATAGATAAGATCGGGTCCGTACTACCCCAACTCTTATATACTTCATATAATGCTTTTCGTTTTCCTGCCAAATCTTATGCCGAATTGTCGGTCAGGGTATGAGTTACATAGGGTAAGTGTATATAAAAAAAAATTCTTAGATTCCGATCGTCTGGTCAACGTTTTACATCTTAAGGTATTTTCTGGCAAGTTGGGGGAGTGTAAAATGTTCGGTTACACCCGAACTTGGCCCTTCCTTACTTGTTCTTAGTATGTCTGGATTTCAATTCTGCGTAATTGCTTAATGTATTTTCAGTTCTTTATCCTTTTTTTTGTTTTTTTTTTTACTGATTACCAGATTACCAAACCTGGACGAAGTGTTCGATGAAGTGCAATATGTAAGAAAGCGAAATCGAAAAGTCCGAAGAGATGTCTACGTCAGACCGAGAGGAAAGACTAAAAATTCAAAAATAAGCATCTATAAGATAAGATTGTGAAATTGTAGAGAATAAGTTTAAAACTGCATATTGCTCCGGCATCAATGAACAGTTAGTTAGCAAACAAGAACTGAATGAAAAACCATGCCATGGTGGACACGAAAACATATTACTTGTGCATGTTCGAAGTTTATTCAGGAAAAGAACCCGGTGGAAAGTATCAGATATACAATTCTCCTTGGTAACACCTGAATATAAATTGACTCTTGTTGGTACATTGAATAAAAGGAAGCCTGACATCCTAACTGATTTTTTTGCGAAACAAAAATAGCTCAATATGTAGTTCAGTTTTCGAATTCCATAATGAAATGGCTATAGTCTCATATGTTAACAAGCCCAAGGAAACCGTTGTTTTGTTGTCCTCCATGCACAATGTTAACGCCATTGACGAAACATCAGCCAGAGCTCGGAAACCAGAAATAATTACTTATTGCAATAGTATCAAAGTTGGTGTGGATAGTAATGCCGCACTTTGCTTTGTCTCATATGTTCCCAAGCCCAAGAAACCGTTGTTTTGTTGTCCTCCATGCACAATGATAATGCCATTGCCGTAACATCAGCCAGAGCACGGAAACCAGAAATAATTACTTATTACAATAGTATTAAAGGTGGTGTGGATAGTAATGCCGCACTTTCCCACAAGTATAATGTTGGAAGAAAAACTCAAAGATGGCCCACTGCCCGAATTTTTTCATCTTCTTCTTCGTATTTGGCATCAACGCATTTGTCGTACACAAAGCGAGTACTGATAAGAGTATCACACATATAAGACGAGTTTTTTGGAAGAATTTAGCAGCAATATATGTGGAAGATCACTAAAAACGTCACATATAGAAGCATCCGCCGAGTATATTTTTTTAGTTGATCTCAGCCATGCAAAAACAAAAATTGTTTAGAGACAGGTTACATTTATTTTTTCACTTTTATTTAGTCGTTGTAAAAACAAAAAATCGTTCGATCAGGCCCGAGTTTATATATTTATAAAACAATTTTTTTTGCCCGATTGATTTTAGATGAATATATGGTTGTCACCGCAAGTACCTTTACCTGGGTCAACACAAACAACTATAACTTTGGAAATTAAATTTTTTTTAAATTTTCGTGACTTCAAGTCAACCAATTCTATAATAATGCCATATTACTACTTTTGTAAAATAACACGATTTAATAGCAAAAAAATACTGCAAATTCTTATTTTTTCGTGCCCCTGACTACCCCTAACCCCTTAATATTATTTTGAAAACTATAACATTTCGTAAAAATGCAAGAGCTGTTAAAAGACAAGTGAAAATTCACTTAAGAGTATTAGAATGTAATATAATAAACCTCAAACTAAACTTTTTCTTAATAAGTTTGCATTTACAAAAAATACATATTTCAGAAAAACTCAGTTCCATCCCGGTGTCGTCCAAGACAGCAACAGGAACTCTACCAACGCGACGTTTGCCAACATTGACACGTAATCTAAATCTGACAACCGGAAATAAGCATCACCGAAACGATTACAACACGCTCGGCTGTCACCATTTCAACCGTACCGAAGCGCATGACACGCGCTACCTCTACGGCCGAAATGGTTGTGATTATACAAAATACTGAAATTAAACATCTGAGTGTCGATAATGGCTTTGTTGGTAGTAATTAAATATAATAGCAGGACGGGAATTATTAGTGACTTATAGAGTTCGGGTTTTGTTCGTCGAGAGAGGACTTTACTTCTCAATTGCCTACTCACTCCGAAGTTGGCACCTGTTGCCAAGAGTTATTCTGTGTTGGATTTCCAGTCTAAAATTGTTCTTGGTGTTTACATTGGTTCCAAAATAGACGAAATTATACTACGACTTCATGACTGTCAACAGTCACGTGAGAGCCAAGTTTGTTTGATGACAGATATTTCGTCTTGCCCTCGTTCACTGCCAGAACCATTTGCTTTGCTTCTTTGTCCGGTCTGGAGAAAGCAGAACTAAAGGCGCGACATACGCCAGCAGTTGTGTACTCTTATAAAAGATTATACCTGCTTGAAGATCGAATTATTTCTCCAGAAGCAGGTTGAAGAAGTCACACGATAGGGAGTCGCCTTGCCTGAAACCTCCTTTGGTATCGAACGGCGCGGAGAGGTCCTTCCCGATTCTGACTTAACTTTTTGTGTTGCTCAACGTCACAGCCGTATTAGTTTTGCGGGGATACAAAATTCAAACATCGCGGCATAAAGGCAGCTGCTTTTCGTGCTGTCGATAACAGCTTTGAAATCGACGAAGAGGTGGTGTGTGTCGATTCTCCTTACAGGTATTTCCAATATTTGGGGCATGGTGAATATCTAGTCGGTTATTGATTTGCCAGGTCTGAAGCCACACTGATAAGGTCCAATAAGTTTGTTGACAGTGGGCTTTAATCTTTCACACAATACGCTCGATTGAACCTTATATGCGATGTTGAAGAGGCTAATCCAACGATAGTTGGCGCTATTGTGGGGTCTCCATTTTTGTGGATTGGGCAGAGCACACTTAAATTCCAATCGTTGGACATGGTTTCGTCCGATCATATTTTACAAAGAAGCTGATGCATGCTCCTTATCAGTTCTTCGCCGTCGTGTTTGAATAGCTTGGCCGGCAATCCATCGGGGCTCACTGCTTTGTTGTTCTTCAGACGGGTAATTATAATTCGAACTTCTTCATGGTCGGGCAATGGAATGTCTGCTCCATCGTCATCGATTGGGGAATCGGGTTCGCTTTCTCCTGGTGTTGTACGTTCACTGCCGTTCAGCAGACTGGAAAAGTGTTCCCTTCATAATTTAAGAATGCTCTGGGGATCGGTCACTAGATCAACTTTGGGGGTTCTACAAGAGTATTCTCTGGTCTTGAAATTAGAGCATTACCCCTGTCGGCCAGCTTATCAAGCTCTTCATACTCACGCATTTCGGTCTCTTTCTTTTTCTGTCTACAAATGCGTCTCGCTTCCCTCTTCAACTCTCGGTATCTATCCCATCTCGCACGTGTTGTGATCGATCGTAACGTTGGGAGGTAGTCATTTTCTCTCCGCTGCGACACGGCACACCTCGTGGTACCAGCTGTTCTTTTCTTAAAATGGTTTCGGTTGCAGCTGTACGTAAGGAGTTTGAAATGCCGTCCCACAGTTCCCTTGTACCGAGTTGTTGAGGAGTGCTCTCAGAGAGTAGTGGTGCAAGTCGAGTAGAAAATCGTTCGGCTATCTGTTGACTTAGTTTTTCTCCCACCACGAATCCCACACCAAATTTGCGCTTCTTTGTATGTCCCATCCATCGCATTTCTTGGGCGGCGGTGATGTCAGCCTTCACTCTAACGAATACATCAACGAATACTCAAATCATAGCCCTTAATTTGTGTGCCATGGTTGTCATCAAAAGGGGTTCACTCATCCGAGGCATGTTATTTCTTTTCATTGGGTGCGTTTTTTACGTGGCGAGTTCCAAACCCAGCGCACAACCCTGCGGACGGCATGTTTCGCCTTCTAACTTTAGCTCGCCTTCAAACGGATCTTCTTAGGCTATATATATACTTGATCAAAGACCGGACGTCGTGAGCTACTTGAGCCATATGTAAAATAATCGTTTCTGGCCATTCCCAAGTGAATGGCGATCACATAACCTTCCTCACTTGCGTGAACTTCTACACATAACACCATCCTCGTAAATGCATATATAGTATATAAAAAATGTTATTGCTACCTCATATGCTCATTTGTACATATACCAGCTTCAATGGGAAATTAGAACGTGTGTAAAGTTCGATATCTTAGAAATGTAAATATAAATTTAATCTAACAAGCAATTTTTGTGGTAAATTATTGTACAGCCTCTTTTGTCAACAACAGCGATTTCAAAAATAACGCCTGCACATTTGTGGCCAAAGTAGCCAATGCAGCAAAAATAAGATATATCATTTTGTTTGTGTTAATTTTTCCGTGCAGCATCTGACAACTGGAGTCATTCTTTTCTTTCAATAACATACGGCAACCGTTAAATGTTTTCTATTATTATCTGCTATCTCGTTCACCCCACCAACGAGCATGCGCTCGGTGTACGCGAAAATCACGCCACTTTCCAAAATGACAGTAAACCTATATATATATGTACATATGTATATAAAAAATTATACAAGTTTATTTGTAGTATTGTTTTTGCACACACACCACGTGAAATATTTTTTTTATTGAGGTGCTCATACTCAGTTGAGTACAATGTCAACAAGAGTTACCAGATATATAAAAAATAATTTAAATTACGCACTGTATAGTAGTAACGACATAAATTATGTTTGTTTAATATAATTTTTTGCATAATTTTGCTGTAAACGCTGAAATAAAGTCTATATGTTAGAACTTGTATTAATCTTTCGTAGGTAATTGGCACCTGAAATCGTAATTCGCCGACGCCTGGCAGCACACAACAAATATGAGTCGTTAAATGTTTTAAAAACTGCTCAATTCAGCTGTCCATCATTTCGCTCGTGCAATTTCATTGTGATTCACACATTAAAAAGTGTTTAAATTTGCTAGATATTATTATATAGTTAATACCATATGCATAATCAATCCTCGGGTGTCATTATTAAAATAGGTGGGCTTCAACAGCGTTTGCGTTATTTTATTTACTTGAGTATTTGTTCGTACGTTGGTTTTTTTTTGTTTGTGGCGGTGGTTCGCAATGATGACGTGACCGCGAGAGAGCACCGGTAACAAATGTATATAAACAATAAAAAACTGCAAAGGCAACATAATCAAAGAAGAAAGTGAGCGTGCAGCAGAGTGAATTATAACAAGAACAACATGGTTTGTTGTTATTGTTCTCATGGAGCGAGAGAGTGTATAATCAAACTAACACTTTAAGGGGAAAGTGCGGCGATAATAGCGAAGACGGCGACTTTATCTTCGACACTTCATACGAAAATAGCAAATAAACTGATTCAGAAGTAAAACTAACGTGGCCGAGAGTATTCACTGTTTACATTGCTGCAAATAAGATTTTAAAGAATAAAAAAAAAATAAAACGGGTGTGCACCAAACATTCTATTTTTTATTTCTGTGAATATAGTAAAATAAATATTTTTTACCGTTTAATTCAAGTATAATTCAACGCAATAAATTACAACGTGTGTGTGTGTGAGAGTAAGTAATAAAAAGCCCAATGGCATTGCAATGAGCATACCTTATAGAAATATTTAGACTCAATAGGGAAAGGTGGTGTGACCAACTGACAAATGCGAGTTTTTACGAGTTTTCTGTTAATATTTAGTTAAATATTGTCTACACGACCGCTACCGAGTTAAATTTTAAGAATAAAGAAAATAGTGCGTTTAAATGTCATTGCTGCGAAACGAAGTTATGTGCAGGTGTGTGTGTACAAAAGTGCATTAAAGTAATATAAATGAAAGTCAAATTTGAAAGATTCTATGTTACAGCGAATATTGAAATTTTTTACATGAAATATGTGTTATTTTACATAATGTTGCAGTTTTCGTTGTAATATGGTTTTGGACGTGTGTGTACGCCTAACGTGTGAAAAAAAAGATGTATGATGTGTTCTTTAACAATGCAACGAAATCGGCTACGAAAAGTCGATTGTAGGTTTAATAATTTTATTTTACATATATGTACATACATATATTTTAGATTAGTTGGTTTTTCTCGATTCAGGTAAAATGCATTGTTGTCTCTATTAAAATGTCCCCTTTGCTTTATTTTTTTTTCTACCGCAATGTTCTATCTACAATAACTGGAAATCAACACAAATTACTTTTTCGCCGCAACAACAACATTGATTATAAAAACTAACAAACACAACGAATGCGGGACGGCAAAAACAACTATACGCATGTATGAATTTACGCTAACAAAACAACGCATCTACAGCAGTTAATGCCAGTTAGGACAGGTAAATTTGCAAATAAACTAACGTTTGTTATAGTATTTGTGTATTTACAATTTTTTTTATGAATCGTCTTGATAAATAATAGTAAAATAAATTACTATTTCATATTTTACATTGTACTACATTATGTGACAAATTGTGTACTTGCAGTTACCTATTAGAATGTAAAAGTAGTATAGTCGTTTTTAGCGCGTTTTATATATTTTTGGATTGTACGGTTTTCTAGCAAATTACAATGGAATAATTGTACTTCTGTTAATTAAGCAAATTCTTAACAAGAAAAAAGGAGAACTTCGTTTGCATTGAAGTTTTAATAACCTTCTCAAATAGAAAAATACACCCTAGTACGCCAGTAAATAAACAGAAGTACGCATGTGAGCAACGTACACCTATTTTTCCCCTTTTTTCTTATTTTATGTTTTTCGCCGCTTTTTTCAAACAATAAATTGTGGTGAGGCGACGGGCCTTCATTATTATTTTGGTTATTATAAATGCGAAATTTTCTTTGTTTGCGGCTTACAAACATACATGTGAATGCATGAGAGTGCAGACAAGCAACCCATTTAGCTTTATGTGCAATATTTGTATGTACATACGTAAGTCAAAACTCAATTATCCTCGCGTTCAACAAATACAAAATATTAAATATCTATGTATGTATGTTGCATACAAACTATGAATTTATTTGCGTTGTGTTTGCATTTGGTGCGGACGCAAAAGCTTCAAAAACGATTATAAATGTACATATCACAAGCTAATTTTTTGCAGAGAAAACTCATATATGCATATACTTACATGCATACATACATATACAGACGTGTTCGAAATAATAAGAACAACCAAAGTGAATATCGAAATCATTGAATAAAAGTTTTTCAGTAATATTTTATTGAGCCTTTTTTTCTTAAAAAATTTATACATATTGTGAGTATTAAAAAAATTAAAAATCTGGTCATCAAATACGCACTAACTTTTTTGTACTGCAAATTTTGTTGCATTGGGTCTTAAACAGCCTGTTCGAAAAAATAAGAACAAA
>NW_017535619.1:317992-326073 GCF_001853355.1 Bactrocera latifrons | reverse complement strand
GTTAGTGCGTATTTGATGACCAGATTTTCAATTTTTTTAATACTCACAATATGTATAMATTTTTTAAGAAAAAAAGGTTCAATAAAATATTACTGAGAAAATTTTATTCAATGATTTCGATTTTCACTTTGGTTGTTCTTATTATTTCGAACACGTCTGTATGTATGTATACGTTTTTATTTTCTTTATAATAATTTGATTTATCAATTTGTCCATATTATGTGCTGAAGGATAAGAAAAATTATCCAAAAATGGCAAAAGTATGGAGGAGCAATAGATGTATTGCTGGAACGTTGAAATAACCTTGATCATTTTAAATATAAAGCTTTGTTAGCGTTAGGTTATTTACATTTATCGACAGCGCTTCAAATGCTGTCAAGTGATATGTGTTTGTTTACATATTAATGGACACGTTGCAACCGGTGATAGCAAAGGTCATCGAATAGCCGTTTTATTTACGTATAAAAATATGCCTTTTATTTAATGAATGCATATTTGTAGGGATAAATACATATGTATGTATGTGTGCCAGCACAGCTGTGTTGCCAAAGTCGCTTTAATTTGTCTGCTCTGTTTTCAATTCAAACATGTTTATATAGTCAAATTACATGTTCAACTTTCTCTGCAATGATTTGTTTGCTGTTGCTGTAAGATCACAGTGGTTATTAAAAATTTGCATTCGCTGAAAATTACGATTATTTTGTAGACGATAATTTACTTTTTAATGGCGCAATAACAAATCGCCGAGCGATATAAATACATGTTAATGTATGTTTGTAGGCAGCTCTACATCAGTTATTAAAATTGATTGCAGTATTGTTAGCATTGAATTTTCACATGCTAGAACATTTTTTCTTTTACCTTTGGAATATATTGAATTTATAACATCAGAACTGTTGAGTAAGATTTTTTTCTGTATACACATACAGTGTCGGACAAAACTCATTGGACCAACTCGAGTCTCACACATGTTCCGTCATAACTTTTTACATACTTATATGCATTAGAAGAATACTTGCAAAAGAAAGATCGCATCGTGCGAGATAACTCACTGGATTTAGCTGAATATGACAATAAATTGGTTTCAAATTAATATTTTATTGGGTAGCCATTATTTTTAATGATTGCAGCACATTTTATACTCATAAATGAATTTAAATAACTAATATGTTTGCCATTCCAGGCTCGTTTAAAGGTATCAAATAGCTTGTTTTTATTACCGTGAAACTGTTAATCTACCTGTTGACATAAGTTTTCAATCGGGTTTATGTAAGGGGACCGAGCTGGACATCTCATAACATAAACTTGTTCTTCTAACAGCCAATCCTTCACAACTTCAATGTGTGTTTGGGGTCATTATCGCTTTTCTTTTGGTCTTCGTACACATATCATTCCATCTGAAGTCTGCAAAATTAATTTGAATTGCTCTTAAAATAATACTGATTTCCATTGCTCTACAGACCAATTGATATGAAGTTTCGCAAATTACAAATTTGTTAATTGATTTTTTTTGGAAATATATGTTTTTTTCGAAGCACGGAAGCTAAATAGAACAACATCAAAGGTGCGTCGTTGTTCTGTACGCGTAATCATACGTAGTTGTAAGCTATCTACAATGTCTTTTTCTGATCCGGTTCCATCAGCTTTGTTTTTTCGAAAAGTAACAGAAATACTTGATTTCCCCAGAGAATATTTAGTGTAAAGCTCCTTTTACCGCATACCTGTTGTGAATTTGCTTACTGTTATTAATTTAAGTTCAGTTCAATGTGTTGTATCAACCCTTTTTATCTAACACGATTATTAGTAGCTTTATTCGGAAAATATTTATATATTTTCACAACACGTTCTTTTTATAGCAAATAATTCGAACAAGTCTGACCTACGATTAGAAATTCGGAGTGCCTGCAACATTCTTTTTCTGCAAGAAAACGGTAAATTCATTCATTGGATGTACTTATTTGGCCAATCAAAGTGGTAGTCCAATGAATTATGTCGTTATCTTTTTCCCTTCTGTTATAATTTATAAATTTTACATCAAAATTGACAAATAAAATTGAATTGTTTCTTAATATAGAAGATGCTATGCAATCAAAAAAATGTTCTAACGTTAAAAAGTTATGACGAAACATGTGTGAGACTCGAGTTAGTCCAATGAGTTTTAACCGACATTGTACATTCGTTTGTAGAGAGTAGACACTTGAATGATATTACAACCAAGGAAGAAGTTCTCTCTGAGCAGCAGAGAGGGTTTGGTAGCAACGATCTGACGAACACAGCTATTAACAGCCTAAGAAAGTTCTATAAAGACACCCAATCAGCACTTATTAAATTTCCCGTTGAGGATTCCAGAAAATTACTTCAATCCAAGAAATTGAAAGAATACAGACTATTGGACAAAACTGTGTAAAAGATGTAGTGCGGGTGAACCTCAGGCTATGAACTATACCAATTATGTATAGAAAGAAACCGGCACAAAGCCTAAAATGACTATGAGGCGTTTGCAACTTAAAATAAAATAAAATAGACCATTGGTCGGAGGCTTTCCGAAACAAACGAAAAACATCAAAATTGGCAAATAAAATATCTTTTTATCCCCTTTTTTTCTGTAAGAAATGCACATGTCAAGGGTATTATATAATAGCTTTGGTACATTCGAACTGAGCGTTTTGATTTACTACATTCCACACAAGCAGTCGTTTTTTTTTTGCAAATGATTGCATTCTAATGACTGTTGATTATTTATGTCAATAATTATCATAAATTCTGTTTTGTAAAGTTTTGCTTTGGGTACATTCATTTAACAATTTACAAGTCTTGAAAATATTTTTAGTTGTGCTGGTTATTTTTATTACATATTATTGAAATACATAAGGGCTATCAATTTATCATTTTCTGCTGCAAAGTGATGTAGATTTGTACATTTCAATCAAACACAGCCCGTTTCTATTCTCTAATAACTGTATACATTTTTGTGCTTACATAAATCTTGTTTTTAATTCTTAATACATACATATGTATGTATCTGCAATATATGTACATACATGTATGTTCATATGTACTATATGTGCATAAATTTGTATACTATTCACTAAACAATTGTATTAGATAAATTCAGGGTTGCCAATAATGCATTAAAAATCATTTATTTAAAATTAAACTTTTTTTCAATCCCAAAAATCTCAAGTATTAGATTAAAAAATAAAGTGTAAATAAATTTTAAATTCCAAATATCGGATTAAAAAAGTTTTATTCCAATTACCGGATTAAAAACTCAAAAATAAAATTATAAATCCCTTAATTCTAATAAAAAGTATAATAATTTGGTTATGTCCAGGAGACTCCAAGGGCCAAAGCGTTAAAATTGCGCAAAAGTATACCAGCAAGATGTAGAAGGCGTGGTAAAAAAAAGCAGTTGAGCCATATTATCTTCGATGGAGAAATGGGATCTTTCAGCAAGATTCTTTTCCGGCACACAACCAGAAAAATTCTTGGTTTTATAGCCGCAGATAATTGGTCGTCTAAAAGTCCAGATTTGAATCCATTGGATGGACTATAGTTTGTGATTTTTTGAATACTCTACAGAAATACGGAGTATATGTATGTACATATATAGAAGACAGTTTGGATCCTACTCAGATTACATTAATATAAGCTCCATACTTTTCAGCGAAACTGTTTGAAAATTAAACACACATGCATTCGTGTTTTTCTTTATAGAGAAATCTATTTTTCATGTCGGCCGTTAGTTGGCTTTCCTTTCCAGTACACATGTACATATAATATAAAAAGCCGCATAAATATACATACAGTATTGTATATATGTATATGTATACAAATTTTATATATAGTATAATTATACGCTGTTGCATGCTGCATTGTACCACAATTTGCACGCTTGTGCTACATCTGTAAATATGTATATATATACATACTTATATATACATATGTATATACCGCAATTTGTTTTGGCTCTCTCATTTTATATTTCTCTCTGTTCTGCTCTTACCACATTTTCGAATGCTTTTGTTTTTTTATTTGCTTATATTCGTTTAATTTTCGTCATTGTGTCTTTAAAGGGGTGTGTGCTGCGGCGAAGTAGCTCCGAAGCATTAACAATTGCAACCGTACAGGGGAATTGTGCATCGTATCATTGTTGTACAACATTTCTCCTCAATCTCATACGATTTTCAGCGTGTATAATACCGTGGTTTTCCTGCCATTACCATCATTTGCTGTATGTCGAATTGTTGGTTTGTTCATTTGCCTAGCATTCGACACAATTTGTTTTGTTGCTTGTAGCGCACATAGTCTGGGTCTTCCTTCGTTTCATTGCTAGTGTGTGAGCAAAAAATAGCTACTTGCCGTATTTTAGGCGAACAGGCGCGCGGTCAGGCAGGTAGATGACGCTTTTCGCCGGTTTTTGGTGTTTTCACTACTAGTTGGCGTAGTGCTTAACTAATTTCTATTACCAAGTGTTATACTGCTGTCGTCATTGCTAGATCGCTACAGCGTAAACAGGCCTCCAAATCTTCAAAGGCGCTATCATTTTCTAGCGTTGAATTTAAACTAACTTATTTTTAGATTTTGTTCTCATTTTGCTTTGTTATAATTTTCATTTTAATGACACGTAAGTCGTCCTGTGTGTATATACATATATGTATTTAACATTCTTAGATATTTGGTTATTTTTGTTAGCATATACTTTAAAATATGTACTACATATATTTGGATAAGTTAGCGCTACAATATCCGAAGAAATTGTTCAGATCGGAGCAATATAACATATAGCTGCCGAACAAATTGAACGAACAAAATCAAATCGTTGTGTGTGAAATTTTTTTTATTCGACAAGATATTTTTATAAATTTTGACCTAGATTATTGCCTAAGACAACACTACAACTTGTTGACACCGGACTGCTATAGCATATACTTGCCATATAAACTGGCGAAACAGACCCGGATATTTATCCGGTCAAGGACTGTCAACTTAGCACCATACCTCGAAATCACATTAGGAATAACCGATTTCAGTAATTGTACGGAAACTTTATTATCTGTGAAGGGTATATTGACTGTCAAAGTTAACTTTTTCTCTTATTTTTTTTTTTTGACAATTTTCGTGCTTTCGCAATAAGTTTTCTTTAAACTTTTTGAATGTCCTGATATACGTACATACACACATACATATGTATATTTGTATGTATGTATTTTAAAGCAACTCTTTATTTTTCATTTGTTGTTACCCCTTTTGTGTTTTCATTTTCCAAGCTTTGTTTTCTGGCTGGTTTTTATTTCTTGACCTTGTTTTCGCAATATCAAGCCGCTTTCATTATCACTTCCATTTGTGAATTTTTTGCTAACGATTTTGTGTTACTACATAAAATGGAAATAAATGAACAAGGAATGCTAGTAAATTACAATTATCCAAAGCAGTCAATATATTTTCGAAGCAGTCCAGTAAGCTTGTTTTTAATTATATGCCGTTGACTCACATTTCTGATAAATGTCAGAGAATAAAGTTAGGAACTGCAGGTTACCCCTTCCCCTGATTTCCTTCCTTGATTTCGCAACTAAAATATTACTGTTATTTAAAGCATAGTATAATTTGCATCTGTAGTTTTCAATAAGCACTAGCAATTAAAATGCATTTAAATAAATACAGATATGTATGTACATACTTATTTCTGTATGGTATGTGTACGAAGTGTTACCAAAGAAAAATAAATCTTATTTCAATTAATTTATGGTCACTTGTAATATTTTTTCTTCCTTCATGACAATTCTACAGATACATTTTTATTATCCTTGTTTTGGCTTTGTTAACTAGTTTTACGGTTTAAAAGCTTCGTATTTGTTGGAATCACCGATATATCGGACCACTGCCATACACAATGGCCGATCAAAATCAAGTTCCTGTACGCAAACCTCTCTATTTGTTAAGGATATCATTATTATATAAGGGAATCTTTTCTTGATTAAAAATTTTATTGAAAATTCTATGCCATTTATAGATATTTTCACAATTTAATTAATACTAATGTCACGGGTGTAGCATTTACAACTCGCAAGGCATAAATATTTTCACTTACGAAAAGAATAATTATCAATTGATATTTGATAAACCTCTCAAAAGAAAATCTTTAACTTTTTCTTTCTCACTATATTGGGACAAATGCAATTTAGACACATACATATATATGCGCATACACCTTTGCAATGACGTTTGAGTTTTGCTCATGGTCACATTCAGAGCAGCCGCCACAAGCAACGACCTCAACCCTCTACTTATGTACTGCAAACGGAAAACGGGTATGAATGAATATCAACGAGTCAACCGGCCGCCCCCAATTACATTTGTATAAGCGCGCAGTCCTACATACACATCGTATACAATTGTATACGATCGCGCACAATATAATATACATATAGTATGCATATGCATGTACAGTGTCGGACAAAACATATTGGACTCATACTTACGAATTACATTATCGTTCCCTATTCTCGCAATTATCATTTTAAATATAAACAAATCACTCATATATGAAGAATATTTTATGAAAACATACAAAAATGTAGAAATTATTTGACTCCATGCCATTTTATACGAAAAAAATGAAACTTATTCAACATTCATTGTGACAAAACATATTGGAATAATTATTGTTATTTAATATTTTGTAGTATAACCATTATTTTTAATTACTTCTCTGCATCTATGTATTTGGCATAGAAGCTATTACATTGTTAATAACTTCTTGTGGAATGCTTAACCAGGCTTGTTTTACAGCTTCGAACAATTTGTTTTTATCTCCATTCACTCCTTCTCTGTCTACCCTTCTATTTATTACCTCCCAAAGATTCTCAATAGGATTCAGATCCGGCGATTGAGCTGGGCACTTTTGGACATTAATATTTTGAGCTACGGTCCAATTTCCCCCTAGTTTCGACGTGTGCTTTGCATCGTTGTCGTGTTGAAACGACCATGAGAGTGGCATATTCCACTCGGCATGGGGAAGCATCACGTTCTCAAGGATATCCTTGTACATGAATCGATCCATAATACCATTGATTCGATGAAGAGTTCAAACACCAAACCCGGAAAAACATCCCCATACCACCCATACCACCTCCTCCATGCTTAACCGTGCCTTGACAGTATCGGGGATCCAACCTCTTAGTTTTTGGTCGGCGAACTCTTCTCATTCCATCTGAATATTTCATATTAAATTTTGATTCATCTGAGAAAATAATTGTTTTCCATCGTTTCACTGACCAGTTTATGTGTTCCCGARCAAATTGTAATCGCTTTATTCGATTTTTTTTTGATATAAAAGGTTTTTTAGCTGCCCTAGAACTTGTCAGCCCACCTGCACACGCTCTTCTTTGTACTGTACGGCTGCTAGCTTTCAAATTTAAATTCTTTAACCACATGCGCTGCCGACTTATTGGAAACTTTTTTAGCTCTCTAAGTATTCTAGAATCGTCATATCGTGTTGTAGCTTTGGGTCGTCCTCCACGATGGGAAGTTTTCACAGATCCACTGTCCCTAAATTTCTTTATAATAAAGCTCACTATTGAATTATTCACATCAAATTTGTTAAAAATGTTTTTTTGTGATAGTCCATTCTTGTAGTCTTTAATAATTAATTGTTTTAATTGAATTGAATGTTTATTTCCAGCCATGGCCACTTTTTGTTATTAATTTATTCGAATAAGGTAAAATTTTTTTTGCGTCACAATTTGACGCATTTGATGTTGAATTTTTATGTCATTGTTCAATTTGCGCAAAGAATGCAAAATCGTCAGAAAATAACGGGATTTTTGACAGTTATCACGAAAAACTGTGACTAGTCCAAGATGTTTTGTCGCAGTGAATACACCCATTTAATTTCTTTCGTATAAAATGTAAAAAATTAAAAATTTTTACAATGTTTTTCATGGTTTCACTAAATAAAGAATATCCCTTTATATTTAAGTACTTTTTTTATACTCTCGCAACAAAGTTGCTAAAGAGAGTATTATAGTTTTGTTCACATAACGGTTGTTTGTAAGTCCTAAAACTAAAAGAGTCACATA
>NW_017535619.1:316550-317380 GCF_001853355.1 Bactrocera latifrons | reverse complement strand
GAAATCGGTTCACAACCCCGCCTGAAATCTCGATTATCACTTTATCATGCGAGAGTATAAAATGTTCGGTGACACCCGAACTTAGCCCTTCCTTACTTGTTTATATCTAAAATTGTAATTTAGAGTGTACGTCAAGTTTTAAGCAATAATAGCCATATGTCCAATATGTTTTGTCCGACACTGTACATTCATGTGTACGGTATATACTTCTTCTTATTTTATTCTGTTATTATTATTTTTTGTTCATGTGCCTTTTCACGGACTTTGACACATAATCATACGATTTTTGAAAAACGCAACTGGTACAGCGATTGAAGCTGTTGGATGTTTGTTTGTGTGTTTCCAGCCATTGGGAATAGCGGGTTAAGGGGTAAGATTTTGCACTCGCTGTACTTGTGTTGTCAATACACATTCGACAAATTTCAACGTAGCATTTAAATTATTATACAAGTAAATGTACATTATAAATATGTATTGATTTTAATACGACGTAAGAAAATAACGTAATAAAAGCAACAATAATAAAGTGAAGGAAAGTGCTTGAGTGATGTGCTGAACACATTGGGCGTGCCAACCTGCAAGCGACATCTGTCAAATATTAAAATACACATGTTGTTATGAACACAATTATTTTGACAGCTTCACGACTGCAGGCCGACAGTTGTCGCTCTCGCTAACTTCAATATATTTTTATATTTGCTAACGACAGTAGAGTTTTCCAGTAGTGAGATGAGATAGAGTGGTTATGCCACTAATATGTAAAATTATTCGAAGCTCTAATAATAAATCTGACATTATTTTACAAATAAAAGCATAAAATAGCTCTATTA
>NW_017535619.1:294548-314880 GCF_001853355.1 Bactrocera latifrons | reverse complement strand
TAGAGTGGTTATGCCACTAATATGTAAAATTATTCGAAGCTCTAATAATAAATCTGACATTATTTTACAAATAAAAGCATAAAATAGCTCTATTATATCATTTGTAATAACAATTGATAATTTATAACAAATAAATTTACCTATTTATTACACTTATTTTTGCATAAAAAATTTCACTTTGGACAAAATATTAAAATTTCTTTGAAGTGCAAGGTATTAGTATGGCCACAACGAAATTGTGTACATGCTGCCTTCTCACAAATGTTCATGTAGAAGGATTCACAACGCCATTTTCAGTTCACTGTCCTGCTGCAATGTCGTGTCACGCTCAATGTGTTCAGCACATGAATTAAGGTAATCGGAGTTTTTGCTTTTCTCAATAATATCACTTGTGATTGGTTTTTGTTTATCTACACAGTATGAGTCATATATGGTACAATACGTAAGTTTAAACTTATATTCTTATACATCTTTATGTATATAAGTAGTATAAATGCTATTGTCATTGATTCAATCGCAACGCCTTTGTAATATGTTCAAAATCCATTTCGAACTTAAACACGTTTCATGCATTTTTCGTATTTTGACACGTCAAATTGACGCAAGTGTCTCTAATTCCATGCTTTTCAACTATTGCACTTGAAAAATGTCGCATTTGTTAATACCTTGGTATTTGTAACTATGTACAGCTGCGAGCAGTGAAATAGTAGTGGGTGTTAGAGTTTAAAATACCTGTAAGTTATGCAAAATTCTAAACAATTTTAATATCAATTGAAATGGAAAAGTTTATGATATTTCCCTGGCTACGTTTATTAATAAAAATATTTTAATTTGAATGGGTGTAAGATATATTTATTCACAAAGTTGTGTTTATATATGAAATTTGATGGGAGCAGTAAAATAGTAGTAAAGTAATAATTTTTTTTTAAACTGAAGGATTTTTGGAAGTTCCGTCTATTCGAGATATTAGTACTAGTASTAGTAGTAGTAGCATGGCCATAATTTTTAATAACAGCAATACAACGCCTCTTCATAGAATCTACGAGACTCTGGCATCTTTTTAGTGGTATGTTCTGCCAAGCTTGCTGCACTACGTTTCACAACTCATTGTTGTTTTTGGTTTTGTCATTCCATACGGCTTTCTTAACGTCTGACCAAAGGTTTTCAATGGGATTGAGGTCAGGGGATTGAGCTGGCCAATCCATGATCTCAATTCTATTGACCCAAAACCACTCCTTTGCTACCCTACTGGTATGTTCCGGGTCATTATCCTGCTGAAATATTCATTTCAGCGGGATGTCCTCTTCAGGAAATGGCATCATAATATTCTGCAATATATTCACGTATGCGTATCGGTCCATTATGTCAGTAATTTTGTAAATTGGGCCTACGCCTCTATAAGAAAAACAGCCCCARACCATGATACTCGAACCGCCATGCTTCAAAGTTTTTGTGGTAAACCTGAGGTCGTACTCTGTATTAGGGGGGCGTCTTACATACTGACGGGACCCTTTACCGCCGTATAAAACTACTTTCGACTCGTCAGTCGACAATATATTGCGCCACTTCTCAATCGGCCAAGGTAAGTGTTCTTTGGTGAATTTCAGACGTCGAGCTATAGGTTTTTTTTTTAGTAGCGGTACTTTTCAAGTACTGCGGGCATATAAATTATATTCACGTAAAAGTCTTCTTACTGTATGAACACCGCAAGGCAAGTTCAGCTCGTTCCGAACCTCCACAGCCGACATTGTAGTGCGAGTCTTAACACATCTTACAACTTTACGTAAAGAATTCTCAGAAAGAATCCGCCTTGCGCCCCTTTTTTCATCTTTTTTTTAATAAATAATTGCGTTGCGAATCATTGTGGCTGAACACCTTACCAGACTTTCTACTTTTTTGTATGTTTTACCACTGTTTATAAGAGATTCAATCCATTTTCGTTTCTCTTCACTGCAGTGCTTCCCGCGGCCCACTAAAATATGCACAGTCATATTTTTTAACCTTTTTCTTTGGATAATAAATAAAATAACACGAAACTTACTTTTTGATTGATAAAATTAAATATTTTTTAGTAAAAATGATCTGTGTCCAATCAGCTCAGCGTTCACTACTATTTTAATGATCGCTCATAAAAACAGATATCACAACATAATTAGCTGTAAAAAAGTAACGGTAAGTGTTTCGCACTTATTGTTGTGTATAACAGGACCCTTACACTACAGAGAATATAACTAGAATAATAATCAATTTCAATACCATAAAAGAAACAAAATTTAAAGCGAATTTTTGTCAATAGCCACTACTATTTCAATGCTCGCAACTGTATATACAACAAAGAAATGTTATTTTGAAATGAAAACTACAGCAGTAGCAGATGCTCAAGTGATGACATGTATTTCAGCTCAGCGCGCTTTGTCATCGCATATCGCGCCACTTTCGATGTCGTCATTGTTACTCAGTGTAAACATAGATATTGATCCAACCATATAACCGTTTTAAGCGGAACTTTGGCAGTAATATAAAATTAGTACCAAAAACCCAAAAATTTATAAATTGCGATTAAATAAGGAATAGATAGTTAGTTCTAGAAATCATAAATTTTGTATATATATACATATGTACATATGTATGTATATATGTATGTACACATGTATGTATGTCCATACATACTTATATTAAATAAGAAGTTATTGCCACCATGGGTAAATCTCTATTCATAAAATCAAGCTCAGTATGTTTGCCAGTACTAGTTTTAATCATCAGAAACTCTATTAAAATTGGTCAATGAAAATTAAAATACATACGGTGGACCAATAAAGTTTACATACAGCTAGTTCTGTTAAATAACGACAGGTTTATTTCTTATAAAATGAATAAATTTTATAACTTTTTTCTATCCATTTCAAAAAATGTATATTTTACATTAAATTTAGTATATCAAAAAAAAAAAGAAATTAATGCTAAAGCGTTTATTTATGTACACTTACTATTATTTATATAATCAAAAGTGATTACAATAGTTTTAGCGGTTTTTGTCCTACAATTTGTTGCTATTATTGTCCCTAGACATCGATATATGCTAACCATTCAATTTCTAGCATTATTTCCGGATATTTTGACACGTTAAGTCCATGATCCAGCTTTTTGACCTTATTTTGATGAAATTTTCGAATATGATTTTCCAAAAAGTTCCAGATATTTTGAATAGGATTAATGTATGGTGATTTCGGGACCTATGGAGTTATTTTTAATTCCATAACAACCCTGCACGTACAAGATGAGACGGGTGTTTTGGGTCGTTATCTTGTTATAAATAGAAGTGGCCGTTGGAGAAGGGACCATGAGCTTTTTCATAGACGGGACAAAGCTTGTGGGGAAGGTTGGTGAAGGGGTCTACTGTCAGGAGCTCTCTATCAACTCTAGTTTCAGACTTCCTAATTATTGCAGTGCCTTCCAGGCTGAGATTGGAGCCATTAATATAGCACTAGATTTACTATTCTGAAGTGCAGCCTCCTTCAGAGAAGTGACCATCCACTCAGATAGCAGAGCGGCAAATCTAGCCTTGAAMTCATTAACAATGTGAGAATTCAAAGCTGAGAAAGAAAGACTTAACCTTGCTTCAAATAGCATCGAATGGCTTTGTGATAAGAGTGATATGAGTGCCAGGCTACGGCCAAATCGCAGGAAACTGTAAAGCTCATGAGCTAGCAAGAAGAGTCACCCTAAAATCGCTATCGGTAGAATGGGAGCGGATCTGTGCTCCCATATCGTCTTCTATTACTGAATAGCTGGGCGTCGGGGAAGATTGGACCACCATTGGTACATGCCACCTTAAGTGAAGATCGTTCGCAAGAGATCTAGTGGGGCTTGTAACACGCCTTCTTTTCCATAGTCTTACAAAGTATTACATATACATATGTAGTAGTCCACGTTCGATCTTTGATCAGCCATGTAGCCTAACCTAACCAAAGCACATTGAACATAAAAATAAACATTAACAATAAAAGAAAACAAACACTCTGTTATATTTACATACATACAGTGATGATACGTTATTTTGTTTAACGAAATCAAGAATTGATGATACATTTTGTTTTTAATTTTTAATATAGCTTGCACATACCTACATACATATGTAATATGATGTGGTGAATCGTAATCAGTAAAAACGCAAGTTTGAATTTTACTATATTTACTTACTATATAAGTCCTATACTGACAGATACATAAGGTTTGTTAGAAAAACAAAAAGCATTATATGTAGAATGTGGATGTGTTATATGTGTGGTATGGACCAGATTTTATCTACTTTTCGGAATACCACATACTATTAACATGTCACTTACTAAAAAAATCATATAGAGTAAAGTCAACCGGATGTTCCAAAATCCTTATTAGTTATATGAGGGGTAAGCCAAGTTTTCGCTCAAATTTATCTATGTATTTATTTGGGGCACATTGCTTGAGTAACTGTTATGAGTAAACATACACATATTAGCCGATGTATGCGGTCACCTCGAAGTTCAAAAATTATTATAGGTATAATAATTATATTAAGTATATGAGGTCTAAAGGGCCATTTTTGACATACATTATAAGATAAGGATTATTCCTTAATTTTAGTTATATATCTCAGACATTGACCGATATTTTCGAACAAAAGTCAACTATAGGTACTGGGGTCCAAATATTCAGTACAAGCCCCTTGGATCAGTTTTTATTGGATTTGAACAATTTTTGGTCATAAGGTGGCATACGCTAACGGGATTATTCCTGCAAAGTTTAATCCCGTTATATTAATTGCTTCTTGATTTGAGTACTGGAAACTGACCGAATCAAGTGGAGTTTAAAATTGTGGTATATGCGWAGTAGGCGTAGTTAATGTCCGATTCCTTGATTTTCACAACGTGACATAGGAATACGAAAAGAATTCCACGCACCAAATTTTGTCGAAATCGGTTTGTTGGAGCCCGAGATATGGGATTTCAACAAAAAGTGGGCGGTGCCATGCCCATCGTCCAAATTTTACCCCTTTCTTGTGAATTAAGGTGTTGATTTATCGTGGTTTTAGTAGTTTCGAACAGTACCGTTTTTTTTACAGTACCGTTATATGGGGAGTGATTGGAGTTCCGATTTCATCCATTTTCACACTATCGGTAGCAGTTCTTGTAATATTCATGCCGGTTGATTGTTGTAACTTAAGTGGTAATAAGTACATCAGGTATCTTTGAATGAAAAAACGTATTAGATGGAGTTTTCTGTCTTCCATTCAGGAAGATATTATGCTACTAATATCGGCTGATACTATCCTTGAAGATACCAATGGGTCCTTTTTACCAAGAGTGACGATACGCTCTGACGATTGATGTCTGTTTTGGTCGACCGCGAGTTTCAACCTTCTTTTTCATTCTTAGGGAATTCTGCACGAAATACAATGAACGGCGTAATGTTTTAGCGATATTCCTAAGACTTTGGCCTTCTTTTCTGATATTTAAGGCGATTTCCTTTTCCTTCTCAGTGCAATGCTTTTTTCAACACATCTATATAGTTTTTTAGTTTTCAATGCGTTTTAAACAAGAGCGAACCATTACAATAAATCGTCAGATTTGCTGAAAATCTTAAAGCAATTACTAATGTACTTATTTTGACCATATGTGTATATACATTAAACTTATTGGATGGTCTTTCACGCCCAAGAGTATAAAAAAGAATTAATTAAAAAGTTTTTATAATATACTACGAAACAAATGACAATGCGATGTCCATAAAATATTATATAATTTAATGAACATTATGCCTAAACAAGAAAAAACAGTAACTTCGGCTGCACCGAAGCTATAATAGCCTTCACCCATTACGAGTATTTTTAGCATAAAGTTGTGCAAAGAGACCTTTATCTTGGTTTTGATCGGCTGGTTTGTACGGCAGCTATATAATGTAGTTGTCCTGTCAAACAAATTTCGTGAGGATATCTTGTCAAATAAAAAAGTTTTCCATACAAATGTTTGGTTTTGAACGGTCACTTTGTATGCAAAAGTGCTTAACATTAGATTAATACGAGTATATAGGAAGCGAAGAAGCAATAAATATGTAATGAATTAAAATGCAAAATTCAATTAAAAATGAGATGAGCTTGAAAATATTAATTAATTTTAATATTGATTAATTTGTTTTGAAAGAAAAATCATGAATCGAAAAGAATAAAATAAAAAAAATTTATATAAATTAATAGAATAAAATAAATTGAAAATCAAAATGCAGAAGAAATTAGGGTGAAAACAACTATAAATAATGAGTTCTACGAAATCGACAAATTAACTTATGTACAGACATAGTACAATCCTATGTACTTTGTCATAAATGAGAAGCCAAAACATGCTTTGAGCGCATTTATGTATATATATATGTATATGGAAAAAATTTGATTTGTAAATGACTTGCTATTTATAATAATAAAATTTATGCACTAACAAATTTGTTCAAATGCACAACATACTTTTATATAAGTACCCATGAATGCTAATACGTGATTTTTTACATATTAAAAATTGAAGTTAAAGTCAAAACTTGTCATCGAGATTTTTTCAAAACACTGCACATTTTTTTTTTACAATTATTTATAAATTTAAATTAACCGATGCTAATTTGTATTGTCTATACCCGTATAAAAAATTTTTGCAGCACTTGCATGATAGGATATACATACATTAATTTTTATACTCTTGCGACATGTTGCTGTTTTGTTCACCTAACGATGGTTTGCATCTCTTCAAAATAATCGAGTTTGACGCAGGGTTATGTATACGGGTATATAATAATATATAAAAATTGATGATGGGACGAGTAGAACGTCCGTCCGTCTGGATAACTAGAATAAAAATTAGGATATCATAATGAAAATTCGTGCTCGTCTTCTTTGTGCAAAAAAGTTAGGACGAGGCCTATCTAGGAAAGGCGTAATCGACCCAGTGCTACCTCCCCAAAACGCCATTAAACGGAAAACTATTGTGCCTCTCAGGTCTATCACCTTTTGGCCAAAAATTGTCCAAATCACAACAACAAAAAACTCAAGCTGCAGATGCCGAATATATGGATCAAAGTTCCAATTCTGATTTTTTTATCGAAAATATCGGCCAATCTGATATTTTTTTTTTTTCGGTTCTATCGTCACAGCAGCGGTATGTGCCACTTGCAAGTCACTAAAAACCCCCCTCTAAGGAACCGTCGCCCACCCTGGGACCGCGTTTGCATTATCAGGGTGGCGTTCCATTTTTCTCATTGAGAGATTTACATCTGCGCACCTCCGCTTTTTGATACGTAGCAAAAGTGCTGCGAATTTTTTGATAATTTCCCAGTTTGCTTCGTTCTCCTACATGACGCTGACTAAATTGTCCGCATTTATTGGGCCAACCAGGTTTTCTACGGCGATGCGTTCTCGTTGCCAACGCGCACATTCAAAGAATGTGTGTTCAGCGTCGTTTTCTGTCGCGTCGTTATACAGGCATGACGGCTCTTCGACTTTTCTCATTCTGTGGAGGTACTCTTTGAAGTATCCGTGGTCGGATAATAGCTGGATTGTGTAAAAATCGACTTTTCCGAATTTGCGGCTTGTCCATAAGTCTAGATTTTTTATTAGCCTGGCCGTCCATCTGCCACGACTTCCATTCTCCCATCTTTGTTGCCATGTTATTGTATCTTTCCTTATTTGTTGTATCTTTAGCTCCCACAGTTTTTCCTTTCATATTGGGTCATTACCGCTTATAACTAATATTACATTGACGCATATTGCATAAGACGCTGATTGTCGTCGACATTAGGAGCTTTCTCTTTTCTTGGCTGGGGCCTCCTATGTTGGATTTGTACCCAGAAGGTTAGTCCGGGGTCCAGTCTTACACCTAGGTAGATTACTGCTTATCTCGAGAGGTATGTGCTTGTTTGTTAGCAGTAGTAGCTCTGGAGGTTGTGTGTCGAGCAATGTTTGCGTCCGTATCATGACTTGATTCAGCTTTCTTCTCGATTCTTCTGTGTCCCTTGCTGTGATTACTGCTGCAATGTCGTCCGCGTAGCCAATTAAATATGATTCGTCTGGCATTTCTAGTTTTAATATAGCGTCGTCGCTAATGTTCCATAAGTGTGGGCCTGGAATGGATCTTTGTGCTGCTCCTGACGTAACCGCTATCTGTCGTGGCCCTTTTTTTAGTTTTCAGTAGCTTCACACCACAGCTCTGAGGTAGTCGGGTATTTTGAAGCTTTTTTCGAGAGCGTCGATCATGTCCACCTATCTAGCACTGCTTCTACGCTTTCAATGACGCATTTTATGGCTGCTATAGTTTATCTGCCGGGTCTGAAGCCGTGTTGTCTAGGAGACAGTCCTCCAGCTTCGTTTATAGCCGCTTCGAGTCTGGGTTTTATTAGGCTTTCGTATAGCTTTCCCGCTGTATCAAGCATGCATAAGGGACGGTATGCAAATTGGGGTCTCCTTTCCCCTTACTGATTAGCACCAGCCGTTGCTTTTTCCATGGTTCAGGGAATATTCCGGTTACGAGGCAGGCGTTATGCCGGGCGCTCTGTAGCGATTATTTTGAAGATTTCTGCTGGGATCCCGTCCGGACCGGGTGATTTGTTGGCCTTAAGCTTGCCAGTGGCTAGCTGCAGCTGTTCAAGGGTGAACTGGGGAATTTGCGCATATCTTATTGTTTGTTCTGGATCGCTAGCCCTGCTTTCGTGTGTGGGGAATAGTGCGTTGACGATGTGAGCCATTTTCACAGCGATTAAGTCAGGTGACTTTGCTCGAGCGCCGAGTTTCTTCATAACTACTTTATATACGAGTCCCCAGGGGTTTCTGTTTATATCCTCGCGTAGTTCCTCCCATTTTTTCTTTTTGCTGTCGTCGATGGCGTGCTTCAGCTCCTTTTTTGCTGCTTTGTATTGCTCGGCTTCTTCGGGTGCGGCYCCTCTGCGCCTGGATCTCGTGTAGGATCTGTAACGTCTGTGTTGGGCGATATTTTGGTAAGTTTTGGGCTTTGATTTTTTATAGGCTCTTGCTATATTGAGCATTGTGTGCTCGACAATTTTTCTTGCTTTTTTGGGGAGCTGCTAGATGGGTTTTGGTCGTCTATTGCGGAGATCAGTTTCAAAGTATTTAGCTTCGAAATGTTCCATCTCCGCGTTGCAGTCTTTTTCCAGTAACGGTTAGCGTTTGTTCCAGTATCGATAGTGAAGGAAATGTACTGGTGATCGCTAACAGTGTAGTCCCAAGGACTTTCCATTTCTTTATTGAGTCTGCCAAGCGTTCTGATGATAGAGTAATGTCTGTTGTAGCTTCCTCGCATCCCGGTCTTCTAAACGTGGTTGCATTTCCCGTGTTGATCACTATTAGACTTAGGCGCGCAGCCATTTTCAGAATGCGCTTTCCTCTCGAGTCCGTGGTTGTCATGCCCCACTCTACGGTCGCATTTGGCACATTGCTGTTCCCTTTGTTACAGTGATGGCGTTGCTCCCTGGTGGTAGCCATATAGCGGCGGTGGAGCTGCTATCTTCCAGCCAGGTGCCTCTCTCTTTCTTTTTATATTGCTCGCTTAGGCGTTCTCCATCACCATTTGCGAGAGTAGTGCGTCAGCAGCCTTGCATCTATGCATATTGGCAAGTAAGATATTCATTTGTTTTGGTATTTCCTATATACCATACATGTTTTTTGCGGAACCCGGAATATGGTCGAACTTTTCGTGTTTAGCCTCCACGCAGAGGCAGCATGAGGGAGGCTTTGTGCACTCTTTCATTTTGTGACCTGGTTGACCGCATTTTATGCAAGCACCTTGTCCTCTTCTATCGGGCCCTTTGCAGTCCCAGGTTAAGTGCCCTGGTCCAAAGCAGCGAAAGCATCTTTTTGGGGTTTCTTTGAGTCGTAGCTTGCAGTTAACCCAGCCGATTTTTATGCGTGCCTGTCACATCAGTATGTCAGCCTTATCCTCATCGAGCGTTATATAATATATACATATATTATATGCCCTGACCTGCTCTCTTGTGTTAGGTGCGGTTATGATTATTGTAAAGTCTTCGATGGAGTCCTGTAGCATTTTTTTTTACAGCGTCTGCTACTTCTTCTTTTGTTGAAAGGTAGTCGAGGTCTCTAATCTCTATTGTGGCTTTTGATTTAAGAACGGCCACAGTTGCGAATTCTCGGAGGGTCGTCTTGAGTGCTTCGCAGAAACTGGCTTTTGTGGATTGTCCCTTCTCCACCTCCAGTAGTACAGCCCCGGCTCTTGTTTTGGGAATCAATATGATTTTCAACTCTGCTTCTCTTAGGTTTACCTTGCTACGCATATTCTTGAGGACCTCGGCGTAGCTATTTCCTTCTGCTGGTTTAATGATTACGGCCTCCGATTGTCGTTTGGGCTTGCTTTTTTGCTCTCTTGTTTGAGGCGATATTCCGTTCCTGCGGTTGCGAGTGTCTTCCTTGTTTTTTTGGGCAAGACTTTCTACCACTGACCGTCCTTTTCACTTCTTGGTCGCACTGTTTCTCGAGACTCCACTGGGCTTGTTGCCCGCCGCTTCAAGGTTGTTGGCTCTGGGGTCGTGATCCGCCTGCTTAGATCTGCGTCTTTTCTCGTTTTCTGCAATGACCCAGTTTCTGCGGTAACTCTTTATTACATCGAAGAGTTCGTTATCCTTATGGGATCTTGTGTTCATAGCCAGGTTCAGGCACGAATCAGGAGGTCGTACGTAACTGAACCTGTACGGCCAAAAAGCTTTGGCGACGTGCATTGAATGTACTTGAAGACCTGCCAGGGTTTTAACGAGACGGAGGTGAGGGCAGCATTAGCCTGCCAGCCATTTCGGTAAAATGTCACTCTTACCTAATGAGGTGATAGAATACTGCCCTCACCAGCCCTTTTTCGAACTAGTCCATTATTTGTTTCCAGTATTCGATAATCAAAACCTTACTGGCCTCGATTCTGATGGGGGCTCACTGTGTTCCCTCGTCGCTTTGTTGCCTCCCTCTCATGGGTAGGTTCTCCCTCGGTGCAACCACAGTGGGGATTGTGGACGCTTATTTAAAGGCGGCGTCTTCTCGCCTCTTCGCCGCAGGGCGTATTAAGCGTTCTGAGCCAAGCCCTCCTCTCCTGCAGTTCTTTTTCGGGGGCTGCGTATTACTATTCGCAGCTAACCTACTTAGCGTAGGCCACCCACTACCCGCCAGCTGTGACCCTGGTAGTAGCCTGAGCTCAGCCTTACCATCTGAGAGACATATTATATTATATAAATATTGATATTTTTTCGCACTTCCGGTTGATTTTATACCTTATATACCGGAAATTATCTGAGCTATCGAAATAAAGTTGAGAGAGCGTGTTTTTGTAATAAAGGTACATATTTGTGCCTATATTCGATAAAATCGAATAAAAACTTGCCCAAGAACAAATATAACTAATAAATCTCATGCGCCTCAAGGTGTCCCCCAGGCTTTGGTCGTGGCAAGTTGTAGGAGTATGAAATGTTGGGTAACTTCCTTACTTCTTTATTATTTGAGTTGATATAATATGTCTGAATTGTATACTAGTTTGTTTCATAATTTTTAATGAATGCAACGTTAGTTTGCTGATTTTTGGTTGGGAAATGTACAGTTACTAGCGTATCTTGATAGTTAGGTCTTAATTCGATATTCTCGATAATAAAATATAAATTATTCAAAAAGTTCATTTATTGAATTTTATACAGGCATTTATCTCTTTTAGATTAATCAACGCTTTATAAAGTATCTTCATTAACTTTTATTTTTGCAAGTAAATATTTCGAATCACTCATTTTCATTGAGTTTATCGCCATACTGACCTCGAACTTGATTTTGTTGCATTGCATTGTATTGGCTTCTAGACGCGGTTTAAGGTTAGGGCTGCTGTTTTCATATTTTCATTTTATTTTTTTTAGTATCAATAACGATGTGTATAAATATAATAAATAACATAAATTTATATCATAAGTTGCTTATAGAACCCAGACAATTCCCATAGCGTTAATGCAACGCTACGCTATTTGTTGTTGTGCTGTCACACAATAAATTATCATAACACATGTTCGTATGTACATATGTATGAAGTTTGTTAGTAATTTTGTAGGTAAATATGTTTGTACGTAACTTATTGTTTATAACGTTTTTTTATTATTAGCTTACAGTCTTGCTGACGGCTGTCAAGTGTACTATAATACGTTGGAATTTATGGAATTAAATTCAATTAAAGTTAATGCATATTTGTGAATTTGACGGTTTTTTTTTTTTATTTTTTTATGGCTTTCTTGAATCGACGCCTAACTTGGTGAAAAAATGATGAAATGATGAAATGAAATTTGAAAAGGAAGTTGGTATGAACAACAACATAATCTGTAATAATGTTGTTCTGAATGATGTGGCAATATATAAAAAATATATTTCTCCTACAGGTGCATACTTATGTGTGTAAGTTAGAGCGGGTCAGTTTTTATACTCTTGCAACAGTTGCTATAATAGTTTTGTTCACCAAATATATCACCTAAAATTAATACCGATATAGGGTTATATTATACATATATGTACATATATATACATATATATATATATATAAAATGATCAAGGTGACGAGACGAGTTAAAATACGAGGACTGTCTGTCTGTCGTTACGTCCGTGCAAGGTTGCAACTTGAGTTAGAATTGAGATACCTTGATGAAACTTGGTATGCGTTCCTTAGTACAAAAAATACGAGTTCGTAGATGGGTGTAAACGGACCACTGGCACGCCCACAAAACGCCATTGTCTGAAAACCTATAATATGCTATAACTAAGCATTAAATTAATGGACCCGCTCTAGTGTACTTAGGTTACCACAGACTATTTATTCTGAATTTTCGAAATAACTTTTATGGTAATTTCGTTGACAAAAGCAGATGATATTCTGTATTACTGTAAGAATCCTTAACATTGGCATTTTATAACACTCGACGCAATTTTTTACGAGAGATTGCGCCCTAAATGAAATATAATTTCTCGGTCATATAAACGAGAAAAGCTATAAAATAAAATGTGAGTAAAAATAGACAGTCTCCATCTTTTCATGTTTTTAGGAATTGTCATACTGTAATTAATATCTAATGATAATTTGTTTTTGGCGAATAACGTATTAATGCCTAAAATTACTTTCTTACTGAGGATTCAATCTCCAAAGAATTGGTTTGGTCCAATACCCCAAAAAAATGAAACGATTTTCGTCAATTAATTAATTAATAATTTTTTGGATAGAACTACGTCACAAAGCCTTCATATCTTTTGAAAATTGTTGGTATGCATTCAGTGTTAAGTGTTCACATAAGTTTCCTCTAGCAAAAACGTCCTATTTTCAATATTATTTTGATATAAAAATTAAATATTTTATTTAGTCTTTTTTTATGTAAACCAAAGACAAACCATTTTGTAATGGTAATTCAAAATATTAAAACTCGATACTCACAATTTAACGCTATAATTTGTGTACTGATCGTGAAAGTGTTAGCAGTCAAATTGTACCTCGACACTTAATGCAAATTTTCATAGCATCCGCACATATTAAAAGATGAACCGGTACAGCGATATATTGTGCAACTATCTTTCGCCAATTATTCAATCTATGACATTTTACTCCGAATGTGCAAATTACCAAGTGTACAAATCTGCATATAATACTATACATACATTGTGACAAATTCCTTAATTTCTATGCCAAATATGAGCTTGCCAACCAGTTTGTTTACAGCAGCTGCTTAAATTAGTACACTTCACTAGTGCGTTCCAATTTTTACAAGGGATAAAAATCTTCCCTTCAGGCAAGTGTTTTAGCCACAAAAGTCAACAACCATCGGAATGGAACCCCTCAGTCAATTGAAAAGTTAAAACAAAATTGGACAAAAGGAGCAAAAAGTGCTTATGAAAAGTGTTTGAGGACTGGAAAAATAAGTGTATTACATCTGGTAAGAAGTAAGTTAAAGTCGACAAAATAAATACTGATGAATAATTAAATATTTTGCGTTTTATTATTCCGGGTATTTTTTTTTTTCATAATGTTTACAAGTTGTGTTGAACAAAAAAATCTAATATCGAATTTGTGGGTTGAAATTAAAATACAGAGAAAAAAAAGAAATACCGAGCAAAAAAAATCTCTGCAAGGCAGGAGTTTATAAAGCATTCAAAGTTTCTCATGGAAAACATAAAAAATGTAGTTTCATTGAAAATACCAAAACCTTTGAATTGTTTAGGATTGTATTTTTACAGCGAGGTTCCTGTAGAGCACACAATTTACTAAAAAATCCATGTCAGCATATTATTTTTTCAATTAAAAAACTCAAAAATACCGATATTTCAAGGTTTTGAAAAGCTTCACCTTAATGTTCATACATACATATGTACATACATCGTTCAAATATGATTGCCGCTTTTAAAGAGTTTACAAAATTTTACTGTTTAATGGAAAAAAGTATATATATAGCAAAAAATAATAAATGAGTTTAATACTCGCGTATGTAAGGTTATTGTGACAACAACGGAGGCACAGCGCTTTTTATTAAAATTAAACAAACAGCACTTTAACGCATGTTTATTTATCCGATTTGCTCGTCGGACATTGGACCCGGTCTACAAAATTACCCTGCTGATCGCCAGCACGACCGTTATGGTATGGTTATAGTGCAGATGGCAAGATCTCTCAGCGAAAAAGAAAACAAACATGAGAACACGAGGCAAAAGGTGAAAAACAATAACAAAAGCGGTAGTGTTGGCTATCGTAGTTCATTTTAATAATTGTGTTGTAGTGTAATTGGGTTTTCATCTATTATTTACGCCGACACCTAAATTCTTTATAGTTGAAGTGCTTGTCGGATGAGCGCAATTTTGCCAGCTACTTATGTACGTATTTAAATATGTTTCTATTCTTAATATTTATATATGTATACTTTATTGTTGTACTGTATTGCTAAATTTCATAAGTCGAAGTATGTACATCACGAAACACTCTCTGGATTGGCTAATCTCAAAGTGACTTTTTCATTAAAATTAATGTTGTTGTATAACGCCTTACTGGCTTTATGTTAATTTATGTCTGGTTAATATTTCTGTTCAACTCAGTTCAGTTAATGAATCTGTGGGCATAGCTTCTTTTGCAAATTGCCAATTCTGCGACTTGGAGTCTGACACTTCAGAACACCTGCTAATGGACTGCACAGCAATCTGTAGACACAGGACTAAGGCCCTTGGATCCATGTTTCCAAATAGGGACCACATCGCCTCAATAGCACCTAGCAGTATATTGTATTTCATCAATTTGCTGGGTCTTTTGGTGACATTATGAGTTAGGAGAGGGGGTAGGGTCTAGGTCGCGGTGCAATCGTCATTCATTTATTTATCTTTTTTATCTTTATCTTTCTTTTTGGGTTATGTTAGATATGAATTGCAAACTCTTGGGTAATTGTTTCTCATTTTTCTTTCGAAAATTATTTTAAAAGTTCTTTGACCATTAACCTTTTTATAAATAGTTATATTGTAGGTTAGGATTTCGGACTCGGTTATTGACTAGAAATGTGTTATAGGTACACTCTTTTTTATAAAATGTCTCTTTCCAGGGTCTATACTCTCGAGTAAGGATTAGAAATGATGAATACTTGCTGAACTTATATTAAATGTCCAATTTTAACGTAAAATTCCATGAGATTGAACATTGAAACACTTAAATTTCAAAAATTTAAACAAAGCATTCGTAAATCCTCGCTAAAAACTCTTATCATTTAGATATAACATTATCAAGGCAACATTTATAATAGCTAAATAAATATAATACCCACGTCAGCACCCACAAACCACAACAAAAACACATTTATCGTATTTATTCGTATTTCTAAAAAACTGAAATAATTTGAAGTGATATGTCATGCCATGCCGGTGTCATGAGAGCCACTCTGAACTTTGCTCTCGCAACTAATCACTACGATTTACGGTATTATTTTTTTGTTATTGTTCTCGTTCTTTTTTTGCCGTTGTTTTGATTTTGTTTAGAAATCAGTATCAGTAGCACACACTACTCAGCAAACGCTTCAGGTTACAATAATTGTTTGAATGGGTTGGTCGATTAGTGGATCGAGCGAACGGCCGGGAACGGTTCAACGAATGACACTGATGCCTTGCTTTAGACTGCGTAGCCTCTACGCGGTAGACTTTGTACCGGCAACAATTGGCAAATGACATTGAGTTTGTTAGGCCAAGTGGTGTGTTATTGATTGTCGCCGGGGCTGGTGAGAGCGGGGATTTTGGGAAAGACAAGTGCGGAACACTTGCGGCTGACATTGCTAGGGCTGTTATTGGCACGGGTACTTAAGGATAAATAGAAATGTGATAAATTGTGGGTGTCGCATAGCAACCCTGAAAAATATAAGACAAAAGTGGTGATAAAGTCCAATTTGTGTTTTTTCACAGTTGCTTTTTGCTTTGTTTTTTGTTTATTTTTTATGATGTAGCTGCTTCTGATTCTTCCACTCGTGCACTGGCTATCAATTCAATTAGCCTCAATTGAAAGAGTGAGCTCGCTGCGTATAAAAATTTTATTCCGAAAAAGAGCACTTGTTGCTGCATTCAGATTGCTGCTGAATGGGCGCTTGTGGGTGGCAAGAAACGTAAACAAAACGTCAGATTGTGTGAATAAAAAAAAATAATAAAAACTTGATATAGATTCATAAATATTATTAACTGAAAAATAATAATTTATAACAGTTCAATTCTATAACTCTAAAAAACAACCTTCAGAGATTTTTTATACGATATCATATTGATTCAATTATATAATATAATATATCACAAAAAACAAAAAAAAAACACTACAATCCGATTTGAACGATTTCGTATGATAGCGATGTGTATATTATCGATACAGCCCGATTTCACCGAGGTTTTTATGAATTGTGTGGCTAATCTTTACATTAAATTTCGAAAACAACTTCAGGTACATACATACATATGTATGTACACACATATATACAAATATTTGAAATATATTTAAAAATAGCTTTTGTGGTGGAGGAAAAAATACCATACCGTTTAAAGTCCAACTGAATTTTTTGGCACACAAAGCGACATTGTGACGGCGTGGGGGTTCAGCAGTATTCTTATTCTTAATAAAACGAAATAAAAATCATATTTTTAGCACCATTCTTTTTTCATAAATGCTTGAATAGTTTCATTGCGTCATTTTTTACTTATGATTTTTTCGCCTCTTTAACGGTGAATGTTTTGATATACATACATATATATTTTGTTGATTATTTGATAAATTATTTTTAACCTTTGTTTTGGTTTGTTATCATATGCGTTGTTTATGTTGTTAACTGGTTTCATTGAAAACTTGTATCGGCGGTAATTGTCTGCGCTACGCAATATTACTCAGAATTTCCAGCTTTTAGTTTTTATTATTTATTAATACGAAGTTTGTAAGTGACATTGTTATATATACATATATGTATGTACTACCATAAGCAAAAAAATAGTAAGACTTTATTCATAATTTTAAAATTCTACAAAACCTATATCGCTCCCTTAAAGTATTACCCCGTGCTTTCACTTTTCTTGCGCCCAGATGTTAACGCGGCGCTGTTTTTTTCGAAAAAATGTAGTAAATATGTTGACATGTTGATCATCAGTAGATGTTGGTGGCCGTCGTGGATAAGGTTCGTCGTCAATGGGTTATCGACCCTTTTTTTGCTCGCGACAAAGAACGATTACCGAAGGGATTTTCCAACAGCCGGTGTGAACCAGTGATATCGGACTACTATAGCATACAATTGTCATTTGAACTAATCGATGAAAATCTAGTTTTTGTAAGGAAACATTTTTTTTTATTATTTGTGAAGGGTATTAAAGCATCGATGTAGCTGAAGTTAGCGTATTTTAATGTTTTTATTAGTTTTGAGTTATAATGTCATTAAGGTAAATAAATTTAAGGGTGGTTAAAAAGAAAAATAAAATATTGCAAGGTTATTTTAGTCTGTTTCACACATTCATATTAATTTGTGTGTTTCATTTAGTAATTTACACATTTTGCTACGAAAATCGCTTATCTTCCAAGTAAATCTAAAAATATGTACATATATGTTTTATAACTCATTTATATGTTTTATTCATTCATGATCACACATTAGATGTACCGTTTTCTCTGTGCCTCTTTCGTTGCAGATCATTTCAATCGTATATCTGTATAAATTGAGCATAAAAACAACTATAATTCAGCAATAGTAAAGCATATCTATAAAAGAATACCTAAGCATTGGCCCGAAGACCAAAACTTCCCAGCAATAGCACTACATATTGTACAACAATAACAGCAGTTCAAAGAACAATTACAATAAATAAAGCGAGGAGAAGGAAATAAGTACTTCAGAAGTAACAGGTCGCTGGTGAATCAACGGATTCTGTATTTATTACATCACACGCGTAAACGACTTTGCTTCCTGTCTGGCATCCTTATCGATTGACATACAGACGTGCTGAAAATGTTTATCGAAGATGACGCACAGTAAGTACACACGCTCTCTACTTAATATTTGACCTACAATATTTCACTCGTATATATTTATACAATTTTTTTTTTTTTCAAAATATATACATATGTAAGTATATACGAAAATTTTTTGTTGTACTCATTAAGTGGTCACGTGTTATAGTTTTTATTCTGCGTTGGTTTTGTTGTTGTTTTTTATATACATACATATATATGGTACATAGATAAATATTTCATGAATGTGTGTGGAGCCACCTGCTAGCTAAGTGGTCATTATACTTGCAAGTCAGAAGAAACTATTTTTTTGTGAATTCTGTTTGAAACGGCATAGTGTTTAGTATACCCCAATATCGTGCCGAAAACGACGTATTCGTCTGATTTAGCTCCGTGTCTATTCAGCAAACTCAAAGGATCGTTCCGCGAAAACCGTTTTGTGTCAGTTGAGGGCATTAAATGTGAGTCGCTACGTACATTGAAGGCTATTTCGGAAATTCACTGTAACAACTGTTTCGAGTATTGGGAAAAACGTTTGCCCAAGTGTATTGCGGCCTAGAGGGATTGCTTTGAGGGGGATGACATAGATTTTGAAGAATAAATTAAAAATTTTAAGATATTATTTTTTGCTCTTAGTAGTACTTGATAAACGCTGATTAATTTTGGAAGATTTTGTTTTTCCTAGATCTCGTAGTCGATCTAATTAGAAGTAATAATCGAAGGACTACGCAAAATAGCTTTATAGGAGCCGATATAAAAATTTGTAACGCTCATAATTATCCACGCCCATCCAATATGTTGGGACCTACTCGATCAATTTTTACCAAATTTGGTACATAACATTACCTGACGTTAGTATGTTATTGTGTGAAAATTGTCGAAATCGGATTACAATCACGTCTACTACCATATAACGTAATTTTAAATTCCAGTTTTTTTTCCCCTTTCCAGTGTACAAATTAAGCAACAATAAATGTGTTGAGATAAAATTGCCTGAAAAATGCCTTTAAGACATGCCGTCTGATAGCCACAAATTGTTAAAATCGGACTACAGCTATTTCAGCCGCTGGCTACCGACTATGTGGAGCACAGTTGCGATTGTCATTTTATTTACCAACATACTGTGAGCGTCAAAAATAAGTAAACAGCAGTTCTATCAATATTAAAGTGTTTATAACAACGCAATCTTTAATGCAACAATAAAAAGTTGTATTACAGAATTCAAGGCTTATATTAAAAGAGTTTAACTTAGTATAAATAATAAACAAAAACTAAACACAGCCAAAAATAATTCACTTAAATTAAAAATACTCTCGTTTTTTCGCGTCAAAAAAAAAGTAAACAGAGTTCCGTAAAGTTAAAAATACATATATGAAATTATGTACATAAACTAAATTGATATAAGAGTCTAATATTTTGTTTGCTTTCCTTTGGACTTCAAGACCTCCGTTAATCTTCTAGGCATAGATTCTGTAAGAACTTCTGGAGAGTTTGCTCCATTCTTCAGTCAAAGCCTGTTTTAGGTCGTCTTTGCTTGAAATGCTCCTCTGCCTTGATGCTCCTCCCCAGGTCTGGGGACTGCGGATCTGCAGGGGGATGGGGTCATGTGTAGAAGTTCACGCAAGTGAGGAAACTCTCTGATCGCCATTCACTTGGGAATGGCCAGAAACGATTCTTTTACATATCACTCAAGCAGCTCACGACTTCCGGTCTTTGACCAAGTATCCTCTGGGTAGCCTAAGAACATCCGTTCGAAGGCGAGCTAAAGTGAGAAGGCGAAATATTCCCTACATAGGGTT
>NW_017535619.1:287982-293618 GCF_001853355.1 Bactrocera latifrons | reverse complement strand
TTACTTTTTTTTGACGCGATAAAACGAGAGTATTTGTAATTTAAGTGAATTATTTTTGGCTGTGTTTAGTTTTTGTTTATTATTTATACTAAGTTAAACTCTTATAATATAAGCCTTGAATTCTGTAATACAACTTTTTATTGTTGCATTAAAGATTGCGTTGTTATAAACACTTTAATATTGATAGAACTACTGTTTACTTATTTTTGACGCTCACAGTATCTCCGTCTAAGTTAGTGAAAGAATGCCCTGATATCTTGGGGGATTAAACATCCTATTACGCGATAAACCTTCAATGAGTCCCAGGATATAGTCGTATCCTAGAGAAATGTGATGCAGATGAATTACCACGCTATAATTAGAATCCGGAAAAGTACTGGGTATGGGCTTGGGAGTACTAACAAGTCAATGTCTAATAGACAGATACGCCAGCTATTGTAAAGCTTGTAATCGTATTTTAATCAATTTCGGAAAAAGTGCAAGAGTATGAAATGTTCTGTAACACCTGAATCGCTCCTTACTTGTTATTACTATGTTCACTTAATATTGTTTCCGCTATTTTGTAGTAACTGTATTTAATGACATTAATCATGATAATCCTAATAAATACAATGTTAATCATTAGTTTAACTAAAATAGACAAATATGCGTTTTAAAAATACAACAACAAATTCTAACAACAACGAAATGACAATGTCTGATTTTCGAAATCAAAATTTAAGAAAATTGTTTTGCCAAAAACATCACGCCATATTGTGTGAGAAATCATCGAACATATATACATATATAAATATGTCTGTATATTATAACAAATTGAAAACAATTATTTTACGTTTGTGATAAGCAGTCATAATTTTATTTCTCAAGCTCTGCTACTTGGGCGCCGCTTCTACGCATGCTTGTCTGCATGTGTGTATTAGAGGGGGTTGATTTTTACCTTCTATAAAATCGCGTAAGCGGGAAATGCGGATCATTCTGAACAACTTAGCCCAAGAGCCAGGGATTTTTAGAGTGAAGTTTAAAAAATCTGAATAATCAATGATCCGTAGAACATTTCCCGCATACATGATTTTTAAGTTTTTTTGCCTCTCTATAAAACGACCCGCTCTAACCTATATTTATCACTTGTTGAATTATGCACCGCAGTGCTTAAGTGATAACTGTGCATAGCAATAGTAATACAATTTTATATAGATTGTAAAACAAGTTAATTGGAATAAGAATTTAAATTTATGTATGTGTAATTTTGTTATTTTATTTCTAATGATAAAAATATCTACTAACAAAAATTTCGATTGCGAAATCAGCGCTGATAAACCTTTAAAGTATTTATAACAGGTACAAATCGATATTTATTTGATATGGTGGCTGTTTAGTTAAGTATAGATATTTGTTTGAGCAATTTTTACTTAATTTTTTTTTCCTTCTTAATAAAAGAGTACATAAAATTGAGGGTGAGGAATTAAAACAAGAAAAAACGTTAACGTTTGCACCGAAGGTATAACGCTCAGTTTGTATGGCAGCTACATATGTATATGCTATAGCAATATCTCGAAATTGAGGGACTGGGTCGCGTATATACAGACAAATGAACGGACATTGCTAAATCGACTTAGCGCATCATGCTGAACATTCCTACATAATACTGTGCCCAAAAAATAAGGTGACATTTGAATTTAAACTGCGCGCGTCGAAGGATTTGGAAAATTATTTTTTTTAGGTTGGTAGTATTGTCAGTCACATTTATGTGAAATTTCATGAGATACGTGTCGTTTTGTGAGCTGCTAAAAGTGAGTTTTTCGTTTTTTGCGATGTCGAAATTTGTTGAGCAAAGAATTTGCATTAAATTTTTTTTACGGAATCAATTTTCTGCTGCGGATACGTTGAGGATGGTGCAGAAAGCTTTTGGTGATGAGACTGTGCCTAAAAAAATGTTTACAAATGGTATAGTGAGTTTCAAGCCGGCCGCGAACGTGTCGAAGACCAAGAGCGTCCAGGGCGACCATCAACCTCAATCGACGAAGCTCACGTTCAACAAATCAAAGATTTGGTGTTGAAAAACCGTCGATWAACAATTAGAGACCTTGCTGATGAAGTTGGCATATCGAAAGGATCAGCCAATATCATTTTGAAGGATGTTTTGCGCCTCAAGCGCGTCAAATCTTGACTGGTACCGAAACATAGAATTTTTTGGAAAATAGGCGTCGTGTTGAAGTCTGTGAAACGATGCTTTCCGACTACTAGGGTGTCATGAAACGCATTATAACTGGCAATGAGACTTGGATCAATGCTTACGACCCCGATACAACCGATCAATCGAGCAAATATCGTGCCAAAAGAGAGCCGAGACCAAAAAAATCGCGCCAAAGTCGCTCAAAAATCAAGGTCATGTTGACTGTTTTCTTCGATTATCGTGGTGTTGTGCATTATGAATTCCTTCCAACCTATCAAACAGTCAACAAGGAATATTATTTGAACGTTATCCGTCATTTGGGTAACGCTATCCGCCTAAAATGGCCGGAACTGTGGAAAGACAATTCTTGGTTTTTATACCACGATAATGCACCATCCCATGCTGTCCCTCTCGTAATTCGTGATCATTTCGCCAAAAACTCAACCTATATCGTTCCGCAACCACCGTATTCACCTGATCTGGCGCCGTAAGACTTCGGGCTGTTCACCAAGCTTTTTTTCTAAAAGAATTTAAGGAGTTGGTTTAACTGTAGCGATGTGAGAATTAAACGTGTAAAAGAATAATAATGCCACATGTAGAATGCAAATATCGGTGCAAAGGTCAGCAATGAACTATGAGATTGTAAATGTTTAATGATTACAATTGTAAACGGAAAAGCAATAATTATAGTTTTATTACTTTGTAGATTACTGCTTAAGTTAAGATAAAGTCCGTTCCACTTTTTGAGGGAAAAAATTAACAATTATAAAATAAACAAGAAAAAATAACTTCGGTTTTATCGGAGATATAATAAATAACATTCAACGGGTACATTTGTTATAGGATAAAAGTGCCAAATTTAGTGATGATATCTTGTCAAATTAAAAAGTTTTCCACACAAACATTTAATGGTATTATATATGTATACGGTATATTGGTCCAATCTAAACAATTTATCCGAAGATTTTAATATTGCCTTGAGCAAAATTCCATGCCAAATTTCTTAAAGATACCTTACCAAATAAAAAGTTTTCTTTACAAGGATTTGCATTTGATTGGTCAGTTTTTATGACGGCAATGTGCTCAGTTCCGTCAAATTACCAGCTTTTATTGATACCTCAAAAAGTGGGACTAGTTCGCTTATATGTATATACAGATATACAGAAATATTTGCATATATTTATTCATATACAGCCATATAACCTCCAGTTCCCCATACTTTTATTTTCTGATTTAATTTTGTGTTATTTTTATTTTAATATCAAATAAATAAAWTTTAGAAAACGTTTTTAATTTCAGGTAATTCGAGCTATTTTTAACGCTAAAATAAATATATAAAAAAAAAAATTATGAGATTTTTTAACCATTAGTTTTAACCGTAAATTAAATTTATAACACTTGAATTATTTATGAACATTCAAAAGTGTGTGAAACTTTTGCTGAACAAAACTTTATTTTAATCTCTTCCTAACTATCACTTATTTATATGCTTATTGTTTTTGTTTTTATTTGTAAGTCCAAGTTTATTTGAGCGTGAAAATTTAGTAAATAAAATTATTAGAATTAAAAAATGTAAGATCTACTTAATTATCACTTAATTTTATCTTTCATTAATTTTTTAACCCGAAATAAATAATCTATAGATATTCATTTAAATTTGAAACGTCCTACAAACTAACTTCTATTTTAGCTTTAACCTCTGTTAATTTAACTTATATATATGTATGTTAACCATCAGCTAATTTTTAACCGTCAATTAAATTTATAACTCTTGTATCTTGTATATGTATATGCTTGAAACCTCTGACAAAAGAACCTTTATTTTAACCTCAGTTTAATTTAACCTCTGATTAAATACGAGTTTCTTAAAAAAATGTGTAATTTTATAAATAAATTATGGCTCTTCAAATAAATTTAAAATTTCTGGTAAACCAACTTTCATTTTAACCTTTGATTAATTTAATTTCTGGTTAAATCCGGAGTTCTTAAAAATTCCCAGTACTATACATAATATATAAAAACACGCCTGGGCCTTATTAGCTTCTTAATCAAAACGAAAGTTCAATTTCCTAGGCTGTGCGCTATATTCTACCGTGTCGTAACTGTTAGGAATTTCAATAATAAATCATGTATGAATCTCTGTAACTACATATGACATTGCTCAGCACAATACTTTCACACAATAATTAGCACAATTATCCACCAATGATCGACAACTGATCATACAAGGTCTGTCAAGTAACGGCACGATTGCATGCGGTGTGCGTAGACGGCATCGTACACAAATACGTCTGTATTGTGCAAGCGAACATGTGTTTTCTCATTGGCGTTGGCGTGCTTTTAAAAGCCAACGATCAATAGCGTCGACGCTAGCGTCCTTTTGACCACCACTACCCAACAACAAAAGCAAGTGTCGAGTCTACAGGCCTCTTATCACAGCTACCAATACAGATATAAGCGCACGCGACTCATGGTTTGTTTTTACTATTATTGTTACTGTTGCTGTTGTTATAATTCTTATTGTTGTTGCTGCAGCTGCTACTTGCACTTATTGCTCTAAGTTTCGAAATTTTGAGATAACACACGCACACTTTGTAACATTTTCGTACTAAATTGTACGTCCGACGACCCTACAACTTACTTAGTTCGCTGCCTTGCACACATCCAAACATTTCTTAAAAGTGCTCCAAGCACATAGCGCATTTAGAAAAATATTTTCGCTTTTAGTTTAGTCGCATTTTTGCTGGCGTTTAGTACTTAATTACATTTAGCAGATCGTATTTTGGGCGTGAATATTATTATTATTTTTTTTTTTTGAGTGAAAAGTAATGTGTGTGTGTCTATAACGCAATATATTGTAAACATTAAAAAAGTAAGTTTACAAAATGAATTTGCTATTTCTTAGTTTCTCACTATTCAAGTAATCGAACAGTATATAGTGTATATAGTGATCAATGGTGCTTAGTGGCGTGATTTGTTGTGCCGACCCTGGACATGTGACTTTAGCATTTACAAAAAACAGTTGGTTTCATATAAAAAAAGAATTAAAAACCGTTAAATATGAGATTTAATTAATGGCATGCACTTTCATTTTGTATCTAATTGTTAGAATGGAAAGCTTCTGGGTGCAGAGCGCGATCGGTGCTATCAAAGTGCTCGCTTTTGTGTGTGATATAATCACGTTGCCGGTATATTTGGTGTTGCAGCGACCGTGGAAGCGAAGAGAAGAGTCGCGACGCGTCAAGGTGAGTGCAAAAGGGAAAATTAATTAAATGTTGAAGAAAACAAAAAATAGTGTGTTTATTGGGGTTTCGTTTTTGTTAAAAAACGGTATTAAAAGTAAGTCAAAATTAATATATTTTGGGTTCAATACTACTACTAATATTTAAATTTGAGAACGATTACTGAAATCATATTGAAATTCTTTTTATATTCCTTTACAATTTGAAAAAAAAATTTTTTG
>NW_017535619.1:284773-287704 GCF_001853355.1 Bactrocera latifrons | reverse complement strand
CATTCGATTTTTAATTTTTGTAATATTTTTTTATTTCCTTTTTAAATTTTATCTGCATATCTGACGCCTGCTAATAATTGCATAGTAATTATAGCTGATTATATAATAGTTTATCTTTTGCTTAATTGCATAAATTTTGTTGTTTTGCTGTAAAATTTTACTACTTGCCAGCAGGTTATCGTCTACGCCCGCCACCTGCATTAAGTCTCTTAATTAATAGTGATAGTGCGGCGTTTATTATTTATTGTCACTTGTGTTGTTGCAGGAAGTAATTGCGTCTAACAACTTTACACTTTAGACTTTGTACCTGAATTCACATATTTTGATCTTCGTAAACGATAATATATTTCTTCGAGCGCTCTCGAGCAGTTTTTGTTATTTTTAAACAAAAAAAAGTTATGTTGGTATTCTGTAAGGTTCGCGGTCCCACTCATGTTTCGACACGATTTGTTGTTATTATAAATATGGCAAAAGTCCCCAAATTAACATTAAAATAAACAATAAATTTGGAAAATATATATAATTAATAAAAATATATTCTGCAAATTCCAAATTATCAAAATTAGATATTTGTTAGATGAGTAAAAAATAATTAAAATACCTCTGAAAACTAGAAATTAAAAATTTGTATAATTTAAACAGTATAAATCTATAATAATTAAATGTTATAATGAAATATATGAATATAAAATATTCAAAGTAATAAAAAAATTATAATATATAAATAAATATGAAATTAATAAACAAAGCAGATAGGCTAATAAGCTAATTTGCCGATGATGAAATCTCTACAGTCCTTCGCCATTGGATTTTTGTGGTTATAAATATTTTTAAGATAACAAAAACTGTTCGAAGCATGCATTCTATTTCGAAAATATTAACCAACAATAAATTCGATTAGCCATAATATTATTTATAAGCAGCATTCCTAGCGAGACTTCTGAACATTTTTAATCATACCAAACGATAAATAAATCAGCAGACACACACACATAAGTATGCATGCATACCTTAATGATCCTAACTCGTATTCACTTCAAAGGTAAATAATTATAGCCGCATATATGTATGTATGTACATACTTACGCGTATATACATATGTAAGTAAAATTCACATACACCAACCAACAACACTTACCGATACATGAACTTACCTAGAAAGTTGCTCATTCTTATAATCGCTTCATATATCTAAATGTTTTTTATTATGTTTGTTGTTATTGTTTTCTTCATTTTTGTTTTTGTGTCAGGCTTTTCCAGTTAAGAAATTTGGCGCCGGCATGGACGAGAAGCCGAGATATGCCGCAGATGACATTGAGGTTTTGCTTTCATTTGTTTGTGTGTTTTGTTGTACATAGTATTTCCTTTTTATTTTCAATATCCTTAACTGTTTAAATGTCTATATGTGACCTGGTCTACGGAAAGCCGTTAGGGGTCAAAAAATCAATTTTCACTTTTTAGTTTGATACGGATGGAAGATGAGATGCTTTTTCACGTGATAGAAAACTAGTTTTCGCACGTTAGCTCCCTTTTTGTAGACCAGGTCACATATATGTATGTACATATGGATAGATGTGTCTTTATTTTGATTTTTGGACGGAATTGGTATTTTGTTTTTACATAATTAAAAAAATTTTTTTTTTGTGTTTTTACGTTTTACGAAAATACCAAAATTCTAAAAAATGGAAAACAAAAAAATTTATTTTAATTTGTTGTATAATAAAACCTATCCTTTCAAGGAAACCTCGTGCACCACAGATGTACAAAAGTTGATATGTTATTGTTCGGGTTACAACAAACTTATGTTTATTCGAATTCGGATTACCTAGTGGTGGCAGTATGTAATCCTTGATTTGTTTAATATTATAATTTATTTTAAAATATAATATACAGCTGCGAGCAGTGAAATAGTAGAGGGTGTTAGAGCTTTACATACCTGTGAGTTATGCTAAATTCTAAACAATTTTAACATCAATTGAAATGGAAAAGTTTATCATATTTCCCTGGCTACATTTATTAATAAAAATATTTTAATTTGAGTGGGTGTAAGATATATTTATTCACAAAGTTGTGTTTATGTATGAAATTTGATGGGAGCAGTAAAATAGTAGTAAAGTAATAAATTTTTTTTTTTTTWAACTGAAGGATTTTTGGAAGTTCCGTCTATACGAGATATTAGTACTTGGTAGCATGGCCATGATTTTTAATAACAGCAATACAACGCCTCTTCATAGAAACTACGAGACTTTGGCATCTTTTTAGTGATATGTTCTGCCATGCTTGCTGCACTACGTTCCACAACTCATTGTTCTTTTTGGGTTTGTCATTGCATACGGCTTTCTTAACGTCTGCCCAAAGGTTTTCAATAGGATAGAGGCCAGGCGATTGAGCTGACCTATCCGTAATAGAAAGAAAAACACCCCAAACCATGAAATTCAAACCGCCAAGCTTCATAGTTTTTGTGCTGAATCTGGGGTCGTACTCTCTATTAGGGGAGCGTCTTAGATACTGACCGGACCCTTTACCGCCGCATAGAATAACTTTCGACACGTCTGTCTAAAAGATGTTGCGCCATTTCTCAATCGGCAAATTCTCAATCGGTCCTTTGGCAAATGTAAGACGACTTGCTATATGATTTTTTTTAATAATAAGATAACAAGAAACTTACTTTTTGATTGATGAAATTAAATGTTTTTTAGTAAAAATAATCGGTGTGCAATCAGCTCAGCGCTCACTACTATTTTAATGCTCGCTTATAAAGACAGATATCACAATATAATTAGCTGTAAAAAAGTAACGGTAAGTGTTTCGCACTTATTGTTGTGTATAACAGGACCGTTACACTACAGAGAATATAACTAGAATAATAATCAACTTCAATACCATAAAAGGAACAAAATTTAAAGCGAAACTATTTTTGTCAATAGCCAC